>NC_092705.1:30972507-31272507 GCF_964275005.1 Diadema setosum | reverse complement strand
ACGTAAAATGACATAAATGAATGCAATGCAAGCATCTGTGCATTGTGTCCATGGGCAAATTCTAATGTCTAGGGTATGAGTGGATGATAATTAGCAGAAGGTGATAAATAACCAATATGCTTAATTGGAAAAGTGCAAATATGCTTCCTGGTAATAATCGTTGCTAGGCAATACTAATTGCCCAGACACACATTAGCAGTCAATTAGGATAACTTATTTCTCTTCTTTCTTTTTTTTTTTAAAGTGAGAAAAGCAGAATGTCACTCTTCACCAGTGTTTTTTTTTCTCATCTAGAGAGGAAGATGGTGCAAGCATTTTTTTTTTATGGCGTACCTTGTGATGGTGTAGTCTGCATTGTGGTGGTGTAGTCTGCAGTTTGATGGTATAGTCTGCAGAGTAATGGTGTAGTCTGCATTATGGCGGTGTGGTCTGCAGTTTGATGGTGTAGTCTGCAGAGTAATGGTGTAGTCTGCATTATGGCGGTGTAGTCTGCAGTTTGATGGTGTAGTCTGCAGTGTAATGGTATAGTCTGCAGTGTGATTGTGTAGTCTGAAGTGTGATGGTGTAGTCTGAAGTGTGATTGTGTAGTCTGCAGTGTGATGGTGTAGTCTGCAGGGTGTTGATGTAGTCTGTAGTGTGATGGTGTAGTCTGTAGTATGGTGGTGTATTCTGCAGTCTGTGGTGATGTAGTCTGCAGTGTGGTGGTGTAGTCTGAAGTGTTGTGGTGCAGTCTGTGATGATGAAGTGTGCAGTGTGTTGATGTCTTTACTGTGGTGGTTTAGTCTGTACTGTGGTGGTGTAGTCCTGCAGTCTTCAAAGGACGGTTATTACGTCAGACGCTTTTATAGTGTAAATGCGCCCATTTCCATATGCATTATCTATTGTACACTGTTATTAACATTGTACACATTGTTATTACAACCAGCCAACTCAGAAAGAATACAAAAAGGTATGAAAGCAAAAGTAACAAAAATGATTCAAGAAGAAGATATGAAGGACAGTAATACAATAAGGAATTTACATACTAGAAGTAGGCAAAACAAGCGGATTGCATCATGAATAGAATAGTCCACTCAATATTTCATCCCCTTAAAGAATTAGTGATGAGAAAACCAAGTGCCCTTGTCATCTTGGAGATACGTTGAGCTTCAGCTGGCAATGGCTGATTTGAATAAGTTAGCAAACAAGTGTCATCCGTCATTTTCACCCCCGCGCTAATAGGATTACTATCTACGACCCTTCACGTTTATCGACGTGCTTGTGTGCCTGATAGCTTTATTGGATTCGCCGCCACGGTTTAGTCACGTGATAAGTTTTGTTTACGGGCTCAATCATTATTCATTCTACTGAGGAAATCAGTAACGAAGCTCTTGCAGTACGTGTTGTTGGTTCCGTCAACTCGACACGCCAAAATCAGAACGTTCCCGTTGTTCACAAATAAAAAAGGCGCGGGTTATTTTTCTTAAATATCACTTTAATGGACAACAGACAAAGGATCGGAATTTACACACCTGTGCGAGCATTCCACAAGCAAAAACTGCACTTGGCGTCATTTTCAATAATTGTAAATATTCTTTTTTTTACTAAATTCAGTCGTAAGAATGGTCTTATTTCTTGGTTTGGTAGTACTATTTGCAAGGTTGATGATGTAAGCTTTATGTTGATGCATTTTTTTATGAGTAAAATTTATTTAAAGACTTACATTCTCTGAATAGGCATGCGACGCTGTGGTGTCTTTTTTGCGTGTAGGAACTACAAATAGTTACTCAAATCGCTTGGTTCATCATTCAGCAGCCCATAGGCTGTGATTATCACTGGTAGGTCTATTTACTGAGCGCGTGATCATTTTCCCTATTTACCTAAGTATGCATAACAATAAATCATTGTCACCACAGTCAACATTGCGCTCAAGGAGATTTCTCTTCCGAGTGTTGCATGCAAATGAAACCGCTTAATCGCAAGAGTCCAAACTACATAATCCCTTTCGTTCTGGTTGTCCCATGGGTATGGGCGTCCTTCACATTCTTATTCAGTTTTTTTTTAACGGCTTCCAAAAAAACTTTATCTTAACAATTATTCCACTTGTCGAATTCCTACTCCTTCATCTTCATTGATGCATTAGGGAGAAAAGAATAGTGTATGGCGGTTATTTGGGTCAGTCGATAGCGCGTCTGCCTCAAGATACAACATGTACAAAGGACTCGGGTTTGATTCCCGAGTCTCACTTAGCAATATTTGTGTAATCATACCGTCCCCCTCTAGTAAGAGGCAAAACACTCTGTCCCTCGCATAGGATATGAAATGAGGTCCCATTATGTGAGAGAGTCACTGTACAACTCATGTACGGTGAAGTGGAGAATATTGGTTACAATAATACCGTCATCACCTCACATCAAACTGGACTCCATCATTGTCCATGGAAGAGCAGCTGGTGCAGCTGAATATGGGCTATTCAGTCATCTTTTCAGATGGAAAACTGAAACAAGAGACAAAAAACAAGAAGACAAACAAACACCACAGAATCAAAATCCGATCGCTTACGTGACTATTGTTAGCCCCGAAGTACAATAATGGAATAAACTGAACTGCCCATTTCATTCCGTGATTGTTATTCACCTATCATACTGATTTGCATACCGAGAAACTCAGTCGCTTGCTTTATGACAGTTTTAGATATTTACTCCAATGGTTAGCACTTCAGTAGTCTGCTATTTTACAGAACACACATGTTACACCTAGGCTCCTTCACATGAAAATTCTTATAGAGATTTTATACGGGGATGAAGTTTCTCTATCGGGGAAACAAGTGCTTTCTTTGTGGAAATGTTTCTTTTCTTTTAATGAAACTGTTGCTAATCATGCATTATTTACGTGAAATGGATTTATGCGAACAAACGAACAGACACAAACATTTTTAAGGACGGATCCAAGAATTCCGTAAAGGGGGGTGGGGGCGCTAAAAATATTTTTGGTGCCATTTCCAGGTTTAATCAGATGACAAGCAACAAAAAAAAAAAAACAACAACAACAACAACAAATGAACAAACAAAAAACCTGGACAGGTATTTTCTCGTACCACGTCCGGGGATAATCGGCTGACAAGTAAAAAAGAAAAAAAAAAAAGCTTCAGCGAAATCTTCCTGTTGCCACTACAATCGGCTGACAAGGATGGTTTCTTAAAAAAAAAAAAAAGAAAACCTCTTTTATTTTATTCTCTGTATTTAAAAAAAATAAAAATAAAAGGGGGCACGCACCCGGGTGCCCCCCCCCCCCCATCCGTCATTGATTTTTTTTCTCTTTTTTGTGAATTGCCCTTTCAAATTACCTGTCTTACATATTCATTATATTCACTGCTGAGTCATTCCGATTTTGCCATTGTTCATTTCATTACTAAGAAAAAAAGGACAAACAATTCTTAAATTGCTGGATTAACTTAATCTACTTAGTTCTTATTCTATTATTTGGGTCACGCATAACCCGATCATTAATGCCTATTTCTTCAGTGACTTCCAGTATTGAAGGTTGATTAACAACAACAAAAATGTCTACGAGTCTCAAACTTTCCGAATCGTTAGTCATATCTAATATATCTAAATAGAGAGAAAGAGAGATAGTTTCTATTCATTGATAACCTGACAGATGTACATATATCATTGTACTCATAAATGTTATAATTGGTCATCACAGAGTTCTTCATGGCAATAATTATGAATGTCTTCGCTTGCAACGTGACTGTCTTTGACAATTTAGACCAAAATGCTTCAAAACCAAGCAATGTGCATTTTTTTCAGCTACAGACAATGGTCTCAGCAGAATGTGATCTTAAAAAAAAAAGATCACGATCGGCGCCATATTCTTAAAACTTTCTCTGTTCTACTTTTCTATCTTGATCGTCTATCAGTCTTGTTAGTATAATGAATTTATAAAGAGTGTTATAAGCACGTGAGATTTTGCCAGTGATGAACATTAAGACAATTTCCTTGGCGCCGGACGATCTTTTCCGCTTCTACTTCAGTTTGTCCTGAGTATATTATCTTCTTTCTTTCTTTCTTTCTTTCTTTCTTTCTTTCTTTCTTTCTTTCTTTCTTTCTTTCTTTCTTCTTCTTCTTCTTCTTCGTTTTCTCCTTCTTTCTGTTTTTGTCTAGAAGTCAGTACGGATTGATAAGATTTTATCCTTTAAAGAATATAAAATGATGTGTCATTTACGTTAGAAAATTTTCAAATTATTGGACATTCCGGGAGAGCAACGCTCACATTAGACTGAATTACACGGTCTTGACCTTTGCGCCGTTATGTTTGCTGATGTAAAGCGGAGTTATTTAACAGTTTTCTAACCTCCTGGTATGGCCCTATTTCTTTCTCTTTCTCCACTCACCATTTTTTTTTGTCTCTTTCCCTTTCTCTTTTTACGCCAGTCTTTTCCTTTGTATTGCATTACTAAAATATATTTGTCTGCTTTCAATAAATGTGTAAATAGGGAATATATGCATGAGCTATTTGGAAAAAACAACAACATGAAAAACAACACTTTTCTGACAAGCAAAGAAAAGATGCTTCCGCTCAACCACTTTCAACTTAAGTGATTTTTTTTTCTTAGTCACTGAAACGATTTTTCTTTTTTTTTTTTGCTACACAAATTCATGTAAAGGTCAGGAAGAGAAAGACCACAAGTAGTGACATTGTGTCAGTTTCACCTGTCGGTGTTACTCTCATCTTCAGCTATATAGTCATCCAATCCACTGCAGCTGCAATGCGATATAGTAGACTACCAGAAGGTGAGAATAGGATTTTTGCGGAAATTGATCGACTTCCCCCCCCCAAAAAAAACAAAAAGCACCCCGCAACAACAACAACAATAACAACAACAACATCATCATCAACAACAATCATAATAATGGCAGGTGGTAAGTTATTAATGTAAATCTAATGAATCTTTTGTGACGACATAGACATCAAAATAAAGCGTCAATCTCACCAGAACCTTTATGAGAAAACTTCTTGGTCACATTAGAAAGGCGTTTGTTGCTGTACACACAAATCGTCCTTGTACGTAAGGATTTGATAGTGAACCTGAACCTAATTAATCTTCACCGTATAGCGAGCCAAACATCGGCTATTAACCTGTCATTATATTGTAATTACACAGAAAGGAATAATAGGTGGTTGTAATGACTTTGAAGGCTTTTTGACACCTCTGCCATCTCACGAGGTGAAAGGTTCAAGGTGCGTTTGGCGAATCTACTGATAATGATCTCTTTTATTACGCCGTCAAACAAGACTGCGTGAGGCACAATTTCTGCATTAAAAACTGTACATGTGCAACATAAAGCGAATATTAACTCGTACAGCCTACAAACAGTGAACTCCTTGACACGTTTACAAGACTCTAGTTAACCCTGTTAACATAATTATTCATAAACGACTAGGAATGAGGTAAATAAGAGAGGCAGCCTGCAACCTGCAGTCTAGGCCTGCAAGCGCATGGGCAAGCTGAGATTGAAGCCTGTTCACTGATACCGAACCGGGCATGCCAGAAAATACGTAAAAAACGGTCCATAAGTCCGGTGATGACAGCCTGTTCAGAATCTCCAAAATTGCGGCAGTAATGCAGCCCAGTTTTATTTTGTTCTCCCTTATTGTTTTTAATTCTTCTTCTTTAAATGACAACAAGAAATCAATACATAATTTTTTTATGTATTAGGCGTAAATATTCACAACTTATTGACAAGCGCCTTATAAAAACCAAATAACAACAACAACAAACTATAATACACCACATGACATTACAATGTGCAGATTTAGTACTCGGGGATATTTTCTTTATTTCTCTCTGTATAATTCTCTAGAATCTTCTCTCTTCTCGGTGACCCTGTTTGTTTGTCTGTCTGTCTGTCTGTCTGCCCCAGTGTCTGTACTAGTTCAATGATGTTGTTTTGTCCCTTGAGCGAACAAGGCCGGGGGAGGGGTGGAGGGGGGTTAACGCTCCTTGGTGATTTAGTACACGCCACATTATAATGGGTACTCAGAACCGGAACAAAACAATTCCCTTTTTGAAAAGTTCAACCAACATCACTTAGGCTTTTGTCTAGAATAAAGAATAAAACCCTGCTGGTTATATTACCATTCCCTTCGATAAAGTAACAGCTTCAAATAAACAAATAAATATTGGTAACACCACTGAATTCCCTCAATGTTATACACGTCTTATTTCCCTTCGTAACCCGATGTTGTCTGCCTACTATTCCAACATTGACTGTCTTGGTACCTTTGCATCCTTCGCTCTCTGTATCTAAGCAACCAGAGCGACTTGGAGACCGTTATGTCAATCATGTGACAAAAACGTGTAGCATTCCGAATATTTTGATGAAATGATGTGGCGATGATTACGCCAGTACCAATCGTGGATAATGCGCACCTGAGACTCAGCTGTATATGTAGCGCCGTTCGAGTCCACAAATAACGTAGATTGTTCTTGTCGTCAAGCCTTACAGCCACTGCGCTCCAATTCCACTCACTGACATAAAGCAGATCACAAGATTTAATAGTAACAGGAGAGATGAATATGATATGTCTTTTCTTCGATGTTTCCTATCTACTCCTCTTTCCTCACAATTAACAAAGAGGAAATCACTGTCTGCCATCTAAACGCTATATCATCGAAATGCATAGATATGCTGTGAAAATTAGAGTAATGAACCAACCTAGCAAAGACTTAAAGCACCCCATCACCCTGCATTTCTCACTGACTTACTTCAATGGTCTGACTGCAGATAGTGTCAGAAGACCACTCATACATCAGTTGTACATTACAAGTGTATGATTCCTCATTGACTTATCTACAATACCGCTTACAGCCATTTCTGTGCGCTCTCCATGGATTTAAAGGGCCGTTTCTATTGTCAGTATCAAAGCCCGATGCTTTCCCCCAAATCAATACATTATGACTACCAAAGATTGCTAGACAATACTTTCACGTTGCCGCCCGTCGTCTTTAACGCACAAGTCGAGTCCGACTGTATCGGCCGAACGGACAGTTCCCGACTTTATGAGCTCGATATAGGGCCCAGTCAAAATGAAATGTGTCAGGGAAAAAGATACAAAAAAGGAGAGAAAAACGAAATCCTGGGTCCGCAATAATACCACCCATTTCGTTTGATTCGTGGCGAGGTTGTCAACCGATGTTGACGCCTTGAATTGTAAATGAATATTCCCCTCCTTTCTCTCCCCTCCTTCTCTCCTTCCTTCTCTCCTTCTTTCTCTCTTTCTCTCTATCCAGAATCATCTTTTTGTATTTCTTTCCCTCTCCTTTTTATCCTCTCTCCCTCCCTTTTCACACTCTCTCTTTCTCTTTACCATTTCCCACTTTGAGTAGTAGAGGCATGCTTGGTAAAGCAGCTGTGTTGACTCCGAAGCTGAATCGACAAGTTCGTCGCACTTTGTGTCGGCCAAATTCAACGGGGAAATCGTGTCTCACATTATTTTTTTTTCCTTCATGTTATTTTGACAAAAATAAACAGTCATTTAAAAGAATGATGGTATTTACATTGAACTGTTACCGTCGGCTGACTACACCTAATCAAGTGTGGATTATTCCAGCCTTGGTATGGTGGGATGAAATCATCCCACTTACGAAGTGCATCACTATTCCTCCTTTTCCGTGTGCCGCATGACATTTAAGATAAAATCAAATCAATTATAATTTCTAAAGATATCATTCATTCCCCAGGCAAACCTCTTTGCAAATTAGAACTCGGGAACATGAAGTGTTAGCCTTGAGTATTGCGGTAGATAATTCACACATCATGAACTAGCAATGTGCCAAGTATAGAGCAATTTTACGACAATTAGAACTACTGATCACTATAGCAACCATGGATAGGAGGGGGGAGAATAATTGTAGTTTCATATGAATGACGCCAGGCCTGATTGCCGTCAGGATGGCAACATGCCTGATCAAATAAAACATGAAACAAGTATGTGTTATTTGAAGGTTTAGGACCACTAGTTTTAATTTACACATTTCTTTACAGGTTATTTCTCTTGTCTTCTCTCCTCAGGTCTACACCTTAATTTTATTTTAATTTCTCATTTTTGCATTTCTCCCACAGGAACCTTTTCAGGATTTAACTGTTATCAATTTCCTCTCCATTTATTTTTCTTTTCCGCAGCAGCATTTAATTCTAGGATCTACACTAGCTCCCTCCAATTTACGTCTCGAATTTCAATTTGTTCTTTTCTTCTTCTTTTCATTGCCCCCCCCCTCTCTATCTCTCTCTCTCTCTCTCCCTTCTCTCCGCATATTCTCACCTCTCCTCTACTTACCCCTCCTTATTTGTGTTAATCGTCCTTTCTCCATTCATTCGCATTCCATAGCCACACTGTTCGCCGACTTCGTTCTCTTCTTGGTTTCATGAATCTTCACTGCTCTCCCCTATCTCCATGTTTCTCCAACATTCAACTCCTTCCTCTTCCTCTTCCTCTTCCCTTCTATTTCATCTTTCCCCTTCTAACGATGTCCGAACATCTTACTTGATTCTCACACTATTCTTCCTTACCACTCTCTGTGTTCCTTTCTCTACCGTCTCCACTAGTGCAACTTCAACTTCCAGCCCATTACTGTCTCCCACTCTTCACTTTTTGCCCTCCTCACAACCCCCATATGTCGCTTCCCTCTTCGTTTCTCCTCTTTCTAAGCTCTTCTTCCAAACTACGATCCGGTTAAGGACTACATACACATGGTGTCACCGCAAATCTTTCTTCCTAATGAAACAAGTATGCAATTATCTCACTTCCACATATTATTTCCAATCATCTAACGCACACAGACATACAGACACATTATATATTCTTGTGTGTTTGTGTTTATAGTAGATAAGTGAAACAAAACACATTACATGACGCAGTGTGTCTAAAATACAGTTAAGAAAATTCATTGAATAATAATTATGCTAATACATTTGCGGTATCTAGCAAGTATTGATATCGGGGGACATGTAGCTGCATTTCTCACTTTATTTTCAATCCTCAAGATAATTGAGAAGAATACTTTCTCTGATGCTGGGGGTAAAACACACCTCTTGTTTTACTCTAATCCTAACTCAGTATCTTTTATAGATTTCGCATCAGCATTTCTTTGCTCCTATATTTCTCCATCTGATTAAAACTTTCCGTGCTTTACAATATCACTAAGCGTAAATGCGAAAAGGTGAAATAATAGTTTAGCTATTTTTTTCTCAACGATGGTCGCGATATTTTGCCTCTTCCCCGCTTTTTTTCTACATTGCATTTTTTTAAATGAAAAGCGACTGCCTTTAGTAAACGAGATAGTCCTGTCGCTACGCAACGGACAAACAGGCTGTTACCTTGCACGCTCCACCGCCATAGACAAAAAAAAAAAATCAAATGCAGCTAGGCACATTTCGTGCTCCAAGTGTTTTCCCTCTCTCACAACGCACACATGATCAGGCTTTCAGCCCGCTTAGTGAGAATTCTGTGCTAATGTGTAGCAACGACATCGACCAATTAAGCTTCATAATAGGACCCACAAATTATAACGGTTCTCGGCGAGGCTGTGTTGAGATTATGAATTATTTTGAAACTCCAGTTACTGAAACATTCAACTATAATGTCAAACCAGGCTTATCTATGGTGATAACAAGATGACTTTCATCAGTTAATGCTCACTGCCCAGAATACGTTATAGATGTAAATCGCCTCAAAAAACAGTTATACACCGTTTGCATTTTCACAGAAACACAGGGATATCCAAAAAAATTAGAACTCCATGTATCAAGTCATTTCTGTGGCTTCTATGTTTACGGATGTCCAGAGTTTCTTTCACTGAACGCAAATATCTGCTTGCTATTTTCAGCGCTGGCCGAATCATTGCTGGAAATACACATTTACAATGTATTTGCGTGGCAGTCGATTATTTGTTCAGCATTCGTTAATGAAGGTAGCGGCTCTGTAATTGATTGTGTGCGCGAAGGGCACGGAGGCAATTAACGCGCATCAGGGGCGTATTGCCCAGTATATCATAGCAAGACGACGAGAGCAAAAATGGCGGGGTTTGTTGAATGGACATTTCATGCGACATATAGTACTGCCTGCCAGCGTCCCTGGCTTGAAAATAGACCGGTTGAATGGAAAATGCTGAAAGGTTTCCGTTAATTTTCCTGGACATTGACAATAGAATACGTTAGTCGATCATAAACACTGGTCTCAATGGAACAATGCAAGCCAAACATAACTTGTTCGTAATGCAAACTTATCATACCTAAACAATACTAAGTTGTTGTTTGAAAGAATAGAAATGTAAGACTTACGTTTTTTAGACCAAAACACAAACAGAAATGTAGCACATAAACACAGCAACTGGCTAAAACTGAATGTTACACTCAAAGTTAGAATATACCACGTAGGGGCACGGATATTATTTGATTTACCTCAAACAAACTCCCAAGCCCACACATTTGTAGATAAACTGCTCCTTTATACCTCACCCCACAGACCACTACCCTCCCTTTCTCTCTTTCCTATAAAAGTATAAGCATCCGAAGGCAAGAGAATAGTAGGAATTTGTCATACGATGAAGGAATGCATGTATGTATGAGAGTTCTTTAGTTTGGATTACTCTATCTCAGGAATGGTCGTGTGTGCGTGTATAGGGAGAGGTCATGGCTAATAAAATCATCATAATCATCAGCATTGCACGCAGAGGAAACGTAGTAAAGACGGTGAAAAATCTTGTTCAATAATTAACTACCCAGCAGCGGTCTCGTGTTGTTACACGCTGATGAAATATGGTGTGCAGCGTCTGGTCGCTGTACCTGCATCATTCTTTTTGACAAACAAATCAAGTCGGAAAGAGAGATCCTTCAATATTTATACGTTTATAATTATGTTTATATGTGACATTTGTGTATATACGTGTCCAATACACATGTACATATCACATGATATTTATGATATCATGAACCATTGCTATTTACAAATGTTGTAAATATCACATCTCACTGCAATACTGATGTTTTTATCACGAGATAAAGAAGACGAATGAGTAATAATTCTTACAAGCACAATGCAATAATGAAGGAATGTCGACTGCTCTGCAGTTTTTTAATATATCATTATTCTTCTTCTGAAGTCGTTTCCTCTTCCTCCACTTCCTTCAATAAATACTACTCTTATACCTTTTTTTCTGTGTCTACACTGCCTCTTTCGGTCATATAAATCAACTCAAACGATCTTTGAGGGTATTTATTGAATGTAATTTCATCAAACATGTTGGATGGGTACAATGTAGGTGCGACACAAAACTAGGAAAGACTGTCTGGAAAATTATTGAACGTGTTACGCAACACCGCTTTCCGGACGTACGGCTCAACCTGAAGAGAACCGGGCGGGTTTTTGTCGTTTTGTTTTGTTTTTGTTTTTAATGTCTGAAGATTGCATGCTTCAAATCGGCAAAATCCCGACCAGCATCAGTATGCCCGTTTGTAATCAACAGGTTTGATTCGGCGTCATGGCCATCCATTTCTCGCTATTTCACTCTTTTAAGATTACATACTGTGGAGAAGCTAGTGTATCCAATTTTCCTTGTTTTTTTTTTCTAATTATTTTTTGAAGCACAACTTATCCAGTATTCAAGGATGCTACAAAGACAAAGAAGAATTTATTGGAGAAATACTTTGAAATAGAGATACATGACGAATAAACGAATGTACAGGTGTTTGTGAATTTTCATATGCATTTGAGCAGTTTTCACGTGTGTGTGACTATGTGCGTGTTTGTGTGTATTTGTTTGTGCATGCCTGTACGTTTGAACTGAATGCACGTGTTTTACTTGTATCGCATCTCTCTGTCTCTCTTTATATCAATACATATTATACATATGTGTGTGTGTGTGTGCGTGCGTGGTGTGTGTTTGTGTGTGTGTGTGTGTGTGTGTGTGTGTGTATTGTATATAAATGTATACTTATGCAAAGTGCCGAAAGTAAAAAGAGAACAGAAAGACAATTTCAACGTATTATGTTTGTAGGTGCACGAAAGTGTTTTGCAGGATCCTGTATATTAAGCTCTGATATGAAGCTGATTTAACACCATACCCAACTAATACACGACTAACTGGAATGCATTTCTTATCAGCTTTCTTTGCTATCATTTATGTAGCAGGACGTTTTTATGAAAAATGACGATTTTATAAAAATGCGAAGTTTGAGGTTTATTTTCTTGACTGACTTTTCAACAGATATTATAAAAAGAAGAAAAGACAGAGAGAGTTGAAGGGATAGGTGGCGAAACAGGTAATTTGTTGTTCATAGCAACTAGATCATGGATACACGCGGACGCCTTCGATATAAAAATTAAGGACACTTACACGCACACACACACACACACGCAGAGACACATGTACATACTTTAATACAAATGATTAGCACACTCACATGCACATATGACACACATTAAAATTACGCGAGCACACACTCATGTTTAAGTTTAAAGCTCTTGCTGAATTTCAAGAGAATAAAATAGTTTTTCATCTACTGAAGATAGTATTTCATCTACCGAAGATCACGTACATATCCCCACCGTATTCGTTTCCCACGAAAAACTGGAGATTCCTTTCCGTCTACCACAATTCTCAATGTGTAATGATTACAAAATAAGGTTTAGGGGAACGATACTTACATCTCAACCTATCTTCGCTTCTTGGCTAATCAGTCAGTTGATAAGAATTTGTATTTATTTTTGCACGCTATGATAGGCTTAGTAGGTCCCAAGCATATTGTCATTTTCTTTGTTTTTTTTGTTATCTTTAGTAAAGAATAATCAAAATGCAACTTCGTTAAAATCTGACTTCTACGAATCCATCCCTTCCCGACTCTGTAATGGTATAGACAGGAAGCAAAACAAAAATAAAAATAAAAGTATATATTTGAAGGCATGTCGAAACTTAGCCACTTTTATATTACTACATTTTGTAGCAAATAAAATGGAGGCTGTACATAAACCACGGACAATATTGGATAAATTAAGCGCATGGATGCAAGCAAACAAACACATGATAAATTACAAATAATTACTCTCTCTCTCTCTCTCTATTAGATATATATATATATATATATATATTAGACACACACACACACATTATATATATATATATATATATATATATATATATATATATATATATATATCATACACGTAATATAATGCATTCATAATTTGTGAATATATCACATATCATTCACCATAATTTAAGTACATTGTGTACATTTATGGTTTTATAGACATGTATAAGACGTTAATTGCCAGTATACAGAATCAAATGTAAATATGCACGTCGATAAAAAATAGGTGGGTTTTTTTTTTCTTTGTAATTTTTGGCTAGTCATAATCATAGTTGGAAGTCACTTTAGTCTATGACATTATGTCTGTTTGTTTGTTTGTTAGCCTGTTTGTGTGTGTGTGTGTGTGTGTGTGCTTGAATGTGTGTGTGAATATATTACATGAAATTCAAATACAGATGTCATAAAACAAAAAAAAAAGTGTACTAAATTGTAAAACGTACCTCAGAAGGAAATCAAACGGCTTGATAGCTCGAACCCAGGTAATGATAATCTCCCTCACAGCTGAGCAAATCAAGAGACCAAAAGACAACCCAACGGAAGTGTGTGTCCGACTCACTAATGCAAGCTCGGAGTCCCTTTCAATCTGACTTCACTCAATGTCTGCTGCCAGCTGAATTATGTTATCCAAATCCGCTTCCATTTTGTCCTGGGCGTTTCCATATAGTGAGAAATACTTTTCCTTTTCCGTCTCTTTCTCTTCCTGCCTTATTCCTTTTACTGTCTGTTATGCTGTGACAAGGATGATACTTGAAAACATATCTCCCGTCAAAACAAAATCAAATTAGCATAGTGGTGAGCATGGCATCACAGTTTTGGGGTGCAGTAAATACACAAACGCGAGACTCTCACTCAGATCTAAAGTAACAGTGCAACCCCCTAAATCAAAGTTGGGTGCAGGTATTAAATCCTGACCGTGGTATGATCTCCGCACGCCACAACGATCCACACCTCAGTCCTTCACGGTTAAAGACTCAACGACAGCGGGCGGGCTGTCGAAGCGGATTCTCCCAGGGAGTATGATAAGGTAAGAGAGCGGCTGATAAAGATAAAAGCCTAGGCGACACACGCCCGCAGTTGTCACTTCGTTATTGCTACACACACTTTGAGCTCGCCCGCCCTATCGCCTCATGTCTCTATGACTCCAGCCAAGGAGAGTCCAAAAGTCCAAGACAGATGATTTGCACCAGAGATAGCGAGAGTTTGTATCTTGTATAGGGCGTGTGTTCTCGCTGTGAAGAAAAGAGTAAGAAAGGGTTAAGCCTAGAAGGTAGAATAAGAATATACAGTGCTGTCAACTACAGCGATTTACAACGCACGCGCAATGCGTTTTATATCACAGGAGATGGGAGGGGGAGCGAGAAGTGAGGGAGAGAGAGAGGGAGAGAGAAAAAAAGTACTAATGAGAAATTAAGCGGGAACACCAGCGGCAAAATGGCGTTAGTGGAATCTGCGATACGACTTACACGTGGAAGACGGTATACTAATGAAACTGTCAATGTTTTATCAATCGAGAAAAGGCTCAGTTTGCGAGTGATCCATGAAAAAAAAAAGAGATAGCATTTGTCCTTCTTATGAGCAGGCGGGTTTCCACAGCCTGCTACTCCCATCAGCAAACGGCTAAATGCGCAGGCTGATTTGATTTTCGAAATGATGAGACTTATATATCTGGCTTATTGTCTATTCTATTTGTTATTCCTACTGCTGTTTATGTCAAACCTGTTTAGTCTGAATGAAGTCTACTCTTCCACTCCAAGTCAATTTTATGTTCTCTGTCTGCAAAGAATAGAAAATTTTCCAGGAAAATTTTTCAGAAGTATATAATATTACTCATTGGATAGTAACATTTTTTTTGTCCATATGATTCCGGAAGAATGTAGAAACAACTAAAAAGAAAAAAACGCGTGCACACACGTACACACACAAAAATTAACACAAGGAATAAATCATACGCGAATAAAAGCTTACACATTGGAATTCATTGAATCAAAGTTACTGAATCTAAACTGTCATTGAAAAGATAGAGAGAAGAGAGGTAGAGTAATCTTACCCTGCTAAAACACGGCGAAAGTTGAAGCTTGTAATTTCTGCACCCGTTCTCCATTCGATTTTATGTTGCAAGTGTATTCTTTTTTTCTCGCGCGGGCGTCTATAGCTTCAAGATTTTATGCCATAAAAAGCATGACATTTGTCATTTTATTGAGTGTGTGTGTGCGTGTGTGTCTGTGTGTGTGTGTGTGTGTATGCGCGCGCGCACGTGAATGTGCACGTTTGTGTGAGTTTATGCGTCCAATCAAAGGAAACAGCAGTGAATGGGTCACATCCCCTTGGTTCATTTGTACGTGTCGATAAAACAAATAATGATCATTATTCAGTGGAAATATGTAAAAATTTGAAATTTTATCAGGTTGGCTATATCATGTCCAATTCGTTCAATTGACTATGTTGTGGAATAACGCTTTAGGCAACTAATCCTGTTCAGTTCGAATCGTGTATGGTGCTGACGTCATCTTTCGTCATAAAGCCCTAAACATGGTGATCCTGACAAACAGAAATATAACGAAAGGAGAAAAAATGGCGCCTAGAAAGTCTTGGGTTGATACGACACACCAAGAGAGCAGTAACAATACAGAAGAGACTTCTTTTGGAAAATCAATCCCTAGCATAAATTACCATCATTACCATAACCGACATCACATCCAATTGCACTTTTTCTTTGTAACTAAGAAGAGAAAAACAAAACCTCCTAAATGACATCATAAATATAATTTGCGGTTAAGCCATTGCAAGCGAACACTATTAGAATGACGTGCTGACTCTCAATATAGTTGCAATGACTGCAGACGTCAGAACAACCTTTCCGTTGTTACATTTTTCGACCAAGGTCGCGATGGATACAAATTAAGTTGAATGGTTTGATGTTACTGTAAATATGCATACAATACTAAATCCTGTTACTGCCTGTCGTCTCCACAGAATATGTGATGCAATGGAAAATGCAAACGCATGTGCTTTGTCCATTACAAATTGCCGTGGAAAAACGATCCGATCTAATATGCGTATTCAATCATTGAATGCAAGGCTGCAATGAGCGACGTGAACACACCCGAATCAAATAATACATCATTATGTACAGACTAATAGAAATAATGCAGTCAGTCTGTGCTACTAGAGTTGTATAGCAAGGTTGCATTTACAGATTAGAATTGTGTTACCATGACAACCGTCAGGCATCCCCAGTCTACCCTGGCAGGTCGTATGTATCATGGTGACAGTATGCTAATGAAAATACCCATGACCGTAACGTTCGACGCCTTAAAGTTCTTCGTCAGTGTGTTTGTTCAAAAAGTAGATCGACGTCATTTTTGTTATCATGTGTACATTCGTTATCACCAGAGTAGGCTTACTTGCAAAAGGTAACTTTATTTCATTGTCAGTAATGTAAGTGATATTCCTACAGTTATCATTATAAAACAGTCCTTGTAATGATTACTGAAAAATTTATTCAAACATTATCTCGGCGTTATGGCAAACTGGTGTGTCGTAAATATTGTTTTAATATACGCACAAGCTATCAGCCTTTGATTAAAAAACGCGCATCCATAAACTACAAGTCCATGTCAATATACACTGTAGTACTCCATAAACATATAGGCTATATTGCAGCAATTTTTATTCGCATTAATATCGTTGTTGTTTTTTTCTGCATTTACCAGTCTCCTATACCCCTCCTTTTAAACCCCACATCATAATTTTACTTTCGTCCTCTCTTCTCTCCTTGTCTCGGTATAGACCAACCGTTCTATTCATCATGTTCCTCTTCATATTACCAGTCATTCTGTTGTTGTTATCGTTCACACAGTTCAATAACCTTCGGTACTGTGCTGTGCTTCCAGAATAACTTTGCGAAAGCCATATACCCATTATGACATGGTACAGTCGACAGTATGTATAAAATATGAGATATTATGCATGTTTGTGTCAAAGCGAAGTGCAATGAAATTATTTTTAGTTTTGAATTTGTCTGTGCGTGTGTGTATGACCCTACAGTGCGGGGCCGGGCTCGGCCGCGGCTCGGCCGCGGCCGAGCCCGGCCTCAATTGCGCGGCCGATGTGTGCTTTTGTTTGTTTGTTCGTTTGTTTGTTACAGAGACCTGCACGTGTACAACCTGCACGTGCACAAAAGGCGTTGGCTTACAAAGCAATATGCAGTGGTTGATACTTCATAAAGTGATTTTACTCCTATTTGTGATATATTGAAGTATAATATGTACAGCAAGGATGTCTGTTGGTGCTGGCTTTCGTTCATCAGCAACAATGGACCGACTCGTAATTTGCAACAGGTCAGTAGCAATGAATTATGTATGTAATGAATAAAAATGTCCAGGGTTGGTAAATCTCCCGGCTTGTGCTTTACCAAGAAAAGGGTGTGTGCCGGTAGGTGCGTGTTTGCGTTCATGCGTGTGTACATGCGAATTGTTGAAATAATCATACGCTTTAAATGTCACACTGTAGTTTTATTTCCTCATTGCACACATTATTATGATAAAGACATAACACATACTGGGTACATGCAAGCATAAAGCAAACCAGGTTATAAGTTTTGAGTAAACTGCATCTTCAACCAAGCGGAACATTTTTGAAAATACAGAGTATAATACAGGCCTACCACGGTGGTTGTCGAGTGAGGGCATCATTATAACGTAGTTGATCCTCCCTGGAAGGTATAAGTACCAGTGGAAGTAGCAGAGGGTGGGGGAGGGGTGCTGTTCAAGGCTCGACAGAATCTATACTTTCGCATTATTTTTTCTTTCGGGGGGGGGGGCTCTATTTGTGGGACAAACTCAGTCAAGAGTTGAAAACGGAAATTTTGTTCTCGCTCCTAAAGGCAAAATTGTCAGGAAAGAAAGAAATGAAAAATAGAGGCGAAGAGAAAGTGGACCACAGATGCAAACTAGAAAAGCACTCTGAGAGCGCAGACCTCCGCCAAGCAGCATTTCTACCACTTGATCTTTCTTCCATACAGAACAGTGATTTCCACTCATACATGCATGCTGGAAGTCGCTCTATTTCCCAATAAAGTATAAAAAGTATTTTATTACGCCATCAGCAAAGACGCTTTCTAAAATATCTTTGGCCATCAGTTTCCAGCTACTCGGCACCGAGAAGAGCAAGCGCTTTGGAGCACGCATGCAAACCTCAAATACGCGCAGCTTGAATTCCCAAGTTCATTTTTTTTTTAATCCATCAAAAATCCATCGAAATTCTCGGATCACTACCAAAATTTGATAATCTCTTTCTTGTGTCATTCTCAACCTTTCTTACAAGTTTCATTCAAATCAGTTCTCAGCTTTTTGAGTTATATTGCACACAACAAACAAACCAACCAACGCCGACGAAAGCATAGCGCTCTGGTGGAGGTAATAAAAACACACACGTGTACACATCAATGTGTTACCTAACCATCCACATACAGATTTAATGCAGTCATACTCAAAACAAAGCAGCACAATGCCTGTAAAATGTCACCGTCAGTGTGGGTGCGGTCACTTCCTGACTCATTTACCACTAGTAGACGTCGCTGGTTTTGCTGAAAAAAGAAAGTCCCTTTTTCTTTTTTTTAATAAGCCAGCCGAGAGCGTATGTGCGTGTGTGGGGGGGGGGGGGGAATCGTCAGAAATGAAAAAAAAAACTGTTCCATCTTTATTAGACCTATCAGTACCTCCTGATATTTTGTTTGTCTGGCTTTACTATTTTACCATGTTTATCGGCACTTTTATCCATCCACATTACAGATCTGCAGTTGCGTAATTACACACAAACACGCACGCACCACACACACACACACACACACACACACACACACAGACACACACACACATTTATGTAATATTATGTATAAGTGTAATATAATGATACATAAAATACATTAATTATATAATATGTGTTGTCAGATATGTTATTTAAGAAGTTTGTTCCGTCGAACCCTTTATAGGTAAGTTTACAGACAAGTAAACAAATTGCTTGGTTTGCAAAGGGTTTAAAGTAAAGACACAAAACCGCAGTTTCATTAAACAGGAAAAGACAATAACAACAAAGAGTTGGACCATTCACAAAGTTTCACCCAAAGAGGGCAGCAAATAGGAAATGGAAAAACGGCAAGAACAACTTCAACCGAATTTATGAACAGTGTCAAAGAAATGCGGGCAGAATTATTTGAAATGATAAAACAAAGTAAATGAGGATGAAGCTTTGTCAGTTAAAGAATGGCCTCAGGTAGATGATACACATACCATGCTTAGAAATAGAATGTGAAGTCGTTGCACGTTTCACGTTTATGTATCCCATAATCAGCTTACTTCGGAAAAAAAGAAAAGAAAGGTGCACAAATGGCACAAATGTTTCTATTAAACTTAGCTATGTATGGGTAGAAACTCTTATACCGCATCGTACAGTTTGCACGGTCATGAAGCGCTGGTGATGACGGCAGCAATCCGGACTACAGCTTCGAATTGTAATCTACTTGAACCCCTTTTTATTAAGGGCCTCCGGGCCAAGTCGCCACAAGCAAATTTGTGAATAACGTCTATCTGCGTAATTTACATGTCCGACACAAAGCAATGTCAAGCTGTTGAAAGTCACCATGCGTCCACACACAAACATAGCACCCGGTTAGACTGTATTCAATGTCATATACTTATTCCATATCTCAGAAACCAAATTTCTGTTTTCTGCTTCTGCATCTCTTTATCATTATTGTCTTATTCATCGTATCTATTATCGATGTATCATAAGGTAGAGAAAGGGGAAATATTTGACCTCTATTTTGTTCACACGCTATAGTTGAATTATGTTGCAGAATTCTCACACCTTCCTCGTCATTATTTTGTCAATTATCGACATGTCGATGAATATTATTGAACAATCCACCAACTGTATGCAAATCACCAGCAAACACATATTGTTTTCTGCCTTCTGTTTCCCTTCTTTCGTCATTTCTGTAACAGTTTTGCTGGTAAACTAGATAAGTACTTATCACTTATTCTTTTTGTCCGTTTGTCCTTTGTTTTAGTCAGCACTCTGTAGTTAGAAATGTTTTGAAAGGATTTATGATAAAATCCAATGTAAACGATATGAACAGAGGTTCTCAAAAGCCTTAAATACATCATGCGTGTTGCCTTTATGCTGTAATTGCATATCATTTATTAGTCACTACAACTTTCGTTAGGTAATGTTGTCCAGAAGACCACTTATTGTATCGTTTACACTGCTTTAGATTTACAGAGCTCAGCTGAAATTCAAATTCAAAACTGCAAACAGAGAAGGCTTACAATGAACGTGTACTGTGTTAATATCGTTTCCTAGCGAAATACTGAACAATGAATACTCAACAAAATAGGGCAAGATATCCTCTTGCATACGACAGATAAGAAAGATAAAAGTCAGGATGAAGTGCGCTTACCTTTGAATCATCATCATCATCATCATCATCATCATCATCATCATCATCATTATTATTATCATCATCATCATCATCGTTATCGTCGTCGTCGTCGTCGTTTGAGGTCCATTTTCCCCCACTCAGTGTGGTTGGACCGCTCTTCTCCATGATATCTAGTATCTAGTCGGGTCGATGTAGGCGATTATTAGATGCCCTTCTGTCTTCTTTGATTTTTTTTTTCAGCTCTTGTGGGTCTTCCATGTGATTTTCTCCTAGCAACTGAGAAGTTTATTTATCTCTGAAGCCAGTGAGTCTTTTTCCTCCTAGACACATGGGGTCCGTACCAGTCAATCTCAGTCTGCTCTGCCTCATCGCCTGCCTTATCCTTACCAGGCTCATTGATTGGAAGGCGTCTTCAGTTTTCTTTCTATCACATCGTGATGCCCCGCACATCCATATGACCATCTTCATCTCAGCCTTTTCCATTCATTCTACACTGGACGATTTCGTTGCGACTGTCTCACTGCCATAGGTCATACATTAACTATGCCATGAAAATTGTGTGTTGATTATTCGTAAGACATGATTAATTAGACAACAAAACCCATCACAGGAAATAACCCAACGTCTTAAAAAGAAAGAAGAGGGACAAAGAACGGTTCGTATGAATCATTTTAATCCCAGATGGCCATCTCCTTCCACCGGTCAGATATCATAATCAATGGTCACAATCGAAAATGAACCGACATAGAACATTCGATACGGTCATCCAATTACGACATCACGTACGTAAGATTACGATCACTAATAATGTACAGCGTCTATGACGGATTACATCTAGCACCAAATGTACGATTCAAATCATTTCTGTTATTTTTACATTTCTGTAACTTTTACATTTTGATCAGTCACTTCATTGTTAATTTTATATTTCATTTTTAAAAGATGCCTCACAAATAAGTCACAAATATAGACTCATCATCGAGATTTGCTTCACTCAAAACTTTTCATATCGTGAGTGAAATTCCATTATACCCATGATAGTATTTATTTTCTTTACATAATTTACAAAAAGAAAAGAAAAGAAAAGAAAAAAAAACACAAAATATTCGTTCTCAACAATAAGCAGAGCAGCGGTTAGTAAAATGACTAGCAACTCTACGTAGAGGGAACTTTTCACTTTCCTTTTAGATAGTTCACAATCTACATATTCCCATTCTCGCAGTCAACTTCATTTTAAATGCGCCATGTCATGCGGTAAATTCATACTTTTACATAACGAATTTATTTTCTCATCCATAATATTTAAATCATTATTTTATAGATCATTTTTTTTTTTATCTATACGAAAAAGAACGAATAACACTAACAGTGTTACTAACAATTCATTTCATTCTTCAGCTAGCAGTGAGCGAGCTGAAAAATCGGCACATTCCGACGCAGCATTCTCTCCTGGCCAGCAGTTTGTTGGCTATGTTTTTCTTCCTCTTTTTTTTTTTCCTTTAAAGATTTACAACTGGCATTCGAAAATTACAACTGCGTAACAATCTGCGATCTTAATGCCATTGAGAATAACTTTTCATTAGCGAAAACTGCAAATCTCTGAAATCGATATGTTTCTGATGCCAAGAACAACATAAAGCACACAAGGGTATTGAGGAAAAGAAACATCTTTACAATCTAATAACATCAGACATGTTCAATAATAAACTTATCTTATTTACTTATTTTTTATTATTATTATTTTTTTGTTTTGCTGGTTGGGGTTTTTCAAAACAAACGATCACACATGGATATATACAATCAAACACACTGTCATCGGTTTTAATGGGCCATAACCCATTGCACCCTACTTGAATTTCAATCTGGAAATTCCATGAATATTGGATTTTGGAACTTTGACATGTTTTCAACAAAATAGAAGTGATAATGCAATGAAATTACCATCTCTCCTTTACTTTGTGCAACATACAAACACACACACACACACACACACACACACACACACACACACACAGTCATACTTTTATACGCGCAAATACATAATAGAATATCTTAGAAAGCATATTTCGGGGGTTAACTTAGCCACTACAATCGCTTTCACACTGGGGGGAGTTGAATACACAATTATGACAAATCATATGCGATAAATCTGATGTACATTAGGAAGAAAAGAGATACATAGAGACATTAATACAGACCACTGTTCAAACTCTACAGTAAACACTTCATTGCACGAAATGTTTCTTTCTTTCTTTCTTCTTCTTCTTTTTTTTTTACACTTCATCTACGTTTGTAACTCTATTGCTACAATAAATGTATCGGTCAGTCTTCCTGAACCAATATTACTCTTGCCTAGAGACAATTTATTTCTCTCTAGATCATCAGAAAGACGTTTCAATTCCCGTAACTTTTCAGTTTACTGCTAACAATTTCAAAAAGTATACCTTTTTACGGACAATAAGTCAATAAACGAGTAATGAAATCAAAAAGTTTGTGTAAATATGTCATTCAGAACTTTATTTTTTTTTTCCTTGTGGATGGATGCATATTCATCCCCGAGTAGAGCAGTGGAAATGATACAATATACCTTGGAAAGATTTTTAAACTCTCTCTTTTCTGTTCGGCTTCATGTAAATGTCCTCTGCGTGTGTACACTATTTGATTCAAGTTATCATTATTTACATGCCAACTTTTACGTGGCGGTCGCCATTTGCTCCCCGCCAGCACCGGGTGTGTACGCTGGGGGACGCGCCGATTGTGTCGGCTTAGCCTTATGCAATTTGTCGCCCTCTTTCAGCGTTTCGGGGAGAGGTCTGTTGAGGGTTTCGGGCAGAAAGAACGCCGTGGCTCCTCCCACGAATGACGTCACACCAAAGATGAGCAGTGGGGCGGGGCCGTAGATGTCGCTCTGGGGTAAACAGGCAACGAACATATCAAATATATGAACATATTATCTCTCTCTCTCTCTCTGCGTACTTGGATATGCAGGCAGTATTCATGGACAATGAAACATGCATAAATCAATGTGGTACGTTTGCAAGGGTCTGCACACGTACCACTTTTATTAAATCGTTTGGAATAGATTAAGAATACATTAAAAAAAACACACATCATAATCTCCAATAACTCTACGTAATCTCCGTACACATCTACAACATTGTTCAAATATTCCTATTAACCGTATCTTAATGTTGTGAATGAATTTTCTCAATGATTCTAACACGCCAGGATCCTTGAGTAGGCCTAATGAGAGCCAGAGCATCAGAAAAAAAGGCTTTGCTTCATTTCATACTCACGTACGGAAAAGGTTTGTTTTCTTTCCATTATCCTTTGCAAGTATACATTGAAAGCAAAACGAAAAACACTATAAAGACCGACATGCACGCACGCACACGCACACACACACGTAACACTACACTACACACGAGTATGCATATCTACAGACGGGGAAAAAAGATGACGATTCTGCTTTTTCAAAATGATCAAACTATCCTAGAATTCTTAACTCTTGGTCAGCCCAAACCCAACATGTGGTGAATAAATTTGCTTCAAACCTGCACTCAAGAAGCAGCTACAAGTCAGATAGATTGTCGACTCACCAGATAGTTGACGAAAGGAGCCACTATCCCTCCGATGCGAGACCAAAACGAACAAAGACCAAACCCAACATTCCTGTCAAACAACGGAGAGAAAGAAACAAATAAATCAATTTGATTGGTCACTTTCATTGAGTAATCTACCCACTTACGATTACATTGTCATCGTGAACTGTCCAGGGGCCTGTTCAAAGACGTAATCAAATCGTAGTCCGGTATCAGCCAATTAGAATTGAGTATTCGGAGACTTGTGTTTGATTTTCTGACTTATGTTTGATCTCTACTTTTATAAAACATGGCCCAGGTTACTGGAAGATGACGAGTAGAACAGTGTTGCTTACACGCCCTAACCCCTTTTTTATGTAATGAAGTATTGTAAATTGTAATCTTTGCATCAAAAGATTTTTATGTCTGCAATGATGAGTTGTAGAGGTAAATAGGTAGTGTTACCCTCATCGCTGAAAAAAAAAAACACAACTCATTTTGAAAAACGTTCGTGTAAGATCCAGTGGTAGAGTTGTGAGGTGATGGCAACAATCTCATTTTTTTAATCGTTTGACTGCGATCAGTATTATCAGCAAGAATGGTCGGTGAAAACTTTTAAATTTCCCGACTTTCTTATTATTTTGTTAAACTTTTATGCGGCTTTTATCATCCTGTTAACATGATTTTCTCCCATTCATTAAAGTCAATTCGAACATTGACACACAATATTCTATGAAATGATGTCATTTTTAAAAGGAAATAGCTATGACTACATTCATGTTCCAGACAGGTGTATATCTTCCATAATTATGAACATCTATGTCCGATTTGACTAAAGCGACTGTACACAGTCCCTTTGTTTGAAGTACAAATTATTCAAAAGAAACCCAAAACATCATTGTACATAATAAGAGTCCGCTTGAGCATGATGGATGCCACTTTACAAATAGCATACAGTCTTTCCCATTCATTCATACCTTCATTAGCCAGGACATACAAGAACGCAGACAACATAATCATCTATCAACGACATTAGTGAGCTATGTGATTGCTGTTTTTATTGCTGCTACTGTTACATGTAGTTGTTGTTGTTGTTGTTGCTGTTGTTGTTAGTGGTGGTGTTGCTGCTACTGTTACTAGTGGCGGTGGTGTCGCTGTTGTTATTGGTGGTAGTGTTGTTGTTGCTGTTGATGTTGTTGATGGTGTTGCACCTCTGTTGTTGATGGTGTTGCTGTTGTTGGTGGTGTTGTTTTGGTGGTGGTGTTGCTGGTGTTTGTGTTGTTGTTGTTCGAGGTGTTGCTGTCGTTATTGATGGTGCGGTGTTGCTCTTGTTGGTGGTGGTAGTACTGTTATTGGTGTTGTTGTTGTTGTTGGTGGTGGTGGTGTTGGTCGTGTTGTTGTTGTTGGTGGTGGTGGTGGGGCTGATGTTGTTGTTGATTTACCTGACAGACGTTGGGAAGATCTCTGTTCCGTAGACAAAGATGGTACCAAAGCTGCACGTGATACCGAGTTTACCCAGCATGGCAAAGGTCACGATGACGAGATCGATATTCGTCCCGTCCTCTGTGGAACCAAAGGTGTGTTCAGAAATTATAATTGATTTTCTTCTTCTTCTTCTTCTTTTTTCATCTTTTTCTTCTTCTTCTTCTTCTTCTTCTTCTTCTTCTTCTTCTTCTTCTTTTTCCTCATTTTCTGTTCGTCTCCTTTTTTCTTCTTCTTTCTCTTAGTTTTCTTTCGTGTTCTTCTTTTTTCTTCTTCTTGCCCTTCACTTTTTAATGACCGTGACTTGTACATCACATTATCTTATAGCCGATAACACTGTGTCCTATAAACATAACGAAAAAAAAAGTCAATTGGGGCCTACTTTACGACGAAGTTTTTGGTACCGAAAATTCGCATATAAGACTAAATACGCATCTTTAATGTTCCATTACATTGTTCAAGATGTTTTTAAAATGAAAATCAATGTAAACATCAAAAGCGTTTTGTAGATCTTGCAACATTTCACAGACTTTTCCAGACAAAATTCATACATTGTTTTACCTATGTGTAATCAAGTGTCATTTATCAGACTGTGAGGCAGCTCTGCGAAACTTTAGGCATATGTCTCTTTTCTTTATCAAAGTCGAGAAAATACAGTGGATGTTCAAATTTTGATCAGTTTTATTCGACACAATGAATTTTGTAATACAGAAGCTCAAAAGTCAGATTTTCAGTATTATTGGTCGCGCGCTTTCTCATGAGAATGATTGGCAAATTTACGTCAAAGTGCCAGTCTTTTATGAAAATCCAATCAACTAATATTATTTGACTTGATGATTCCACACAGTATCTATTGGAACTACGGACTCTCTTATACCATGTTGACTTTTGGTTAAATCTCAAGACGCCCTCATTGACCAGTTGGGCATTGTCTGTGGTGACCTGAATACCTGATTCCGATGGGAGATAAGCCGTAATGATGCAGGCTACAGCGGCTATGATGTTTGCAACAATCAAGGTTGATCTCCGTCCCCATCTAAAAGATAATGGTGTCCAAGCAACAAGAGCGATAATAAAGTTTTATGAACACCGTTAATTAAAGCGCGGCAGAAATAATGTAATCTTGACAATGCTAGCGAGGTTACAGAGCGATCTGTGCATTTAGTCAATGGTTGCCATACAATAAGATGGTAGATTATCGTGATTATGGTTTAAAAAAAAAGAAGAATAGTGTTGAAAACTATGGATTTTGGTGGAGAAACTTTTTTTTTTTTGTCAGTAAAAGACGTCAAATCCTAATTCTCCACCTGGAATGTATTCCACTGCTGAATGGCATCGGATTTTAATTTTAAGGTCCTCGTCAGGAAATAAAAAAAAAAAATGAAAAGGCAAACATTTTTGAACCAGGGCAATGGGTAAGAAAAAAAAAATAACCCGACAGACAACTTTTGGTAAAAGAATTAACGTCGACGTTACTCTTGTCTAAGAAAAATATACTGTACATTGTGTTGATTTGATGTAAATGAATGAATGGATAGATGGTTATAAAAAGGTAAATAGATTTTAAAAAAGAAAAGAAAAAGATGTATGAAAGTGTACAATGCCAAACCATATGAGCTGTTTGGAGGCACCAATACCATGCGTCGATACATTGATGATTGCTCGATTGCGTTCAATATCATTGAAACATGTACCATTTTTTTTTTTTTTTTGCTCTGTTTAGGGGTTGAGCATGAATTCAAAGCCAAATAGCTGCACTCCTGTATTCAATAGGTTATTCTTTCTAAGATCAACAAAGATATTATATCGGCTATTTCGATTTCTAGTAGCTTGTTCCAGTCTACTAAGGAATTCAAAGATCTCTTGGTATCAGGTTATTGAACACAGACACACATAATTATTATACATAATGTGCGTATGTGTGTATGACGGTTACCTGGCAAGAGTAAAGGTAATGATGGCGTACGCAGGAATCTCGACAAGCCCAAGGAGAAAGAAATTGAGGTATTTATCACCAGCAAGGCTGCTGCTGTAGAGTGACAGGCCGTAGTACACCAGACTGCACATTAACCTTTAGTGAAAAAAAAAAGTGCAGTGGGAATTAAAGCACGCCCAGATAACGAAGTTTATACTCTGTTTGTTCTTAGTAAGTATGACATTTTGTTATTTGTGTGTGTTTCTATTTTATTTCAAATCATAAACATTGAAGAGATATTAAATGTTCAAAAAACATTTTATCTTCTGCAATTAACCCAGTTAAGCGGATGTTGAGTTTGCAGCATTTTTATAAAAAAAAAAAATCAAAATTGAAGGATTTTGCATTATCCAAAAGTATAGTTGTCTTTTTGAAAGTAAGTTTATCTATGCTACTTATCGTGACCTCCACGCTCGTTTTATACTGGGACCTACGCTTACAAAGCCTGTTTTTCAATAGGTTCCAACGTATTTCTCTAGCATTGTTACTTGGTGGTCATAAATTGACCACCATGTTCTAAACGTTTGTCATATTATATTATGACTATTGGCTATCACACATCATTCTATTTCGTTATATTTGATGTATTTTTCATTGAGAAATACAAGTATGAAAATATACTGAAACGAAATGAAATTTCCACTATAGAATTTTCATACAAAACAATGTATGTCGAGTATGTATGTTAATACAAAACAGTGCGAGATTCAGAGTCATTCCATAGACGAAAATGTCAAAATTTGAAAGTTTTCTTTTACTATGAGTAGGACAACAGGACCTGGAGACCTTGCTTTCATGTATGTAGGATGATTTTACTGCATTTTCATTATGAACACAGAGGCCCATATTTCTTTTGCATAATGGCTATAACTTAAAGAATCATGATATCGTAATTGTTGTTACATCCTTTAGAATAAATATCACTGCTTTATTTCTAGTGCGGTAATGTTGGGTTCCTTGCACTATTTGTCTTCAGTCAATGCTAAGATTAAGTTTAATTCATCTTTTATTTTCCAGCGAGAAAAGAAAGAGAAAAATAAATCTCACAAATAACAGTATCAACTTCAGTTGTTTGAGAAAGGGTAATTTCAAACCAATGTCCTCTTAATGATTGGAATCTAATCAAGTAACCTATTATCCATCTCATGTTCTTTTTTTTTGGGGGGGGGGTGAAGGAGGGGAACTTGGCTCATCGGGAGGATCATCCACATTGAATAGCAACCATAATTACCACTGGTAGAACATGTTAATCGCGTTGAGTAGGAGTCGCCGTTTCGAGAAGATGCTGAGGAACGTTGGGCTGGGCGTGGCCGGAGACTTTTGGCTCATCATGATCTCACTGATGACTTTCTCCGAGTCTCCGTTCTCCATGATATCACACTGCAGCTCTCTAGGCCGGACCGAAAAGGGCGGTACGGGAACCTTGTTGAATTTGGCTATCTTCTCTACGACCTTCTTGGCATCCCCGTGGCGGCCTCGGGACACCAGCCATCTTACCGACTCCACAATGAGCCTGGGAAGACGATACCGTGATAATGATTTTTCTATCCGACATCTCATTTATTCATTGTTACACTAAGCAACTCATATCTACATAACAATAATTATTATGTGTTCACTTGGTAAACTGTAATGATTGACAGGTATCAGAGTCAATTTAATTATTAACATTATCACTACACAAACTATGACTGTTATAACCATTATGATTAGACAAGAAGAAAACTGTGTGTTTAAGGCTCGTCAGTAAACATATTTGCCCGAATTGACGAAGGTGGTACAAATGAAACCATGGTTTAAACCATCGACAAAAACCATGGAGCGCCAAGTGTCGCATGGAGTATTTCATTACGAAATCAGTCACTTCGTCGATAAAATGATAATTTTGTAACGAAATGACAACATTTTGTAACTAAATGAACATTTCGTCCACGAAATGATAATTTCGTTAATAAAAAGGTCCTTTTGTCGACGAAATGACCAATCTCGAAACGAAATATTCCATGCGACACTTGGCGCTCCATGGTTTTTGTCCATGGTTTAAACCATGGTTTCATTTGTATCACCTTCGTGAATTCGGACCATTAGGTCTTTTTTTTTTCCTCGTTACCAAAGCCAAGACTGACATCAAGCTAAGACAAGACAGATCGGAAGTCATGCTAAAAGCTAATTGCCATTCGCTCATCATTGATTACCACTCACTGAAAAACAAATACTGAGGATGTCTTGCCCAAGAGGAATGAAAAACACACAGAAAACACAATCCCAACATACGGAAATAAGGATTTCTTCTCGGAGTTACGCTCTGGAAAGTAACCTAAAGAGGGTGAGAGTAACAGATATGCAACTCAGGTTAATATTAGTCCTTGAGACAAAGAGACGTGACATCAGATCATAGACATCATCAGACAGTCATCTCTGCCTCCGCAGAGACATCCGGGGTGGAACTGGTATACAGGCCGCTGACGTGTTGTACGTGCAGCGCCTTGAGGCGACACGTGCAAAAACTCTCGTGAGAGATACCTGCCCTTTTCCTTTCAAACTGGTTCAGCAGAGGCATCTTACCCTCCTATAGAACGACAATCCTGCGGGTCTTAGACAGACCATTCAAGGTTATGTGTGCTCGTTGTTGTCGAAGAGAACTCTTCTGTTGGCGAAGAGAACTCTACAATTTTCACGACTTTCTCTATATTATAATTGTTGTGAATAGCACTATCATCATTTCTGACATTATAATCATTAATAATGTCACTCATTATCGATAATACTGACGTAAGAACGACTGGGCTGATTTTCACAGCTCTGCAAAAATTGTAATCCCATGGAATTCGAATTTTAGAATGATGTACTTAAGGCTCTTCATTCCATTACCGACTCCTGCAAAGCCGTTGGCACTGTTTGTGATGACTTGACGTGAAAATGTCTTGGGTAGTGTTGTTGCCATGGTTACCCTGAGAGTTTCACGAATGTCGTTAAACTCTTCCAGGATGAAAGGGTAGCTCACGTCATGATTGGCCGATAACTCTCCGACACGTTTCCAGTGTCCAATGGAGAGGGGCAAGGCTGCACCCTACCGCCAATCGTCGTTGTTCTCCACCTGACGGCCGCGATGTTTAGCGGCAACCAAAAAATGACCAACCATTAAAGGTATAATGACCGCGTACCGGGAAAGAGGACAACTTATTCAACTTGCGCCGACTATCTGCCAAACCGAAAGTTGATGACGTATGTGTGAAGGAACTGCTGATGATGCAGTCCTTATAGCCCAAACAGTAAATAAATCCATAAATGAATAAATCAAGATAGACTTAAATCTATCTGTTCTCCTGTTCGAAAAAATAGAAATGATCTTTATCCCGGCTTTTCAGTAAACAGTGAAAAGAGAGTAATTTTTGTATCATCTCATTCTCCGGGGGAAGGTTGTAGGAATTTTCTCCCGTCTTACCAGACGTAGATGACACCAACGAAGCACGGCACTGAGATGGCGATCTGCATCCACCTCCAGTCCTTGAGAAGCCAGGCGATAGGACCAAGGAGCGTCACGCCCAGTCCCCACGAGATGTTGTTGATGCAGCCCGCCAGTGTCCGTTTGTCGGCGGCGAACATCTCCATCACCAGCACGTACTCCACGATGTTGATGCCCTGTTGCCATGGCGACAATGATCATAAACTCCAATAATTGATGAACCTACTTATTAGGCGGTACGAAAATAAAAAGAAACTAAGAAACTGACAGATGCTACAAAATCCGATTCTAACAGTTAGAAAACAACTACAAATAACCCTTATAACAGTTCTAAACTCGTGCGTTAAGAAAACATCCATTTTCATTATGAATGTGTATTTGATCGTCATAGTATTACAGTTGACATTTTCTTGTGTGTTTTTGCCAATAGTCGCATTCTTTCTTCAAAACGTTACTCCATGAATCAAATTCATGTGTTAATAAACTGTATGTGGCGATGCCATATATCATTACAAACGCTAGATGAAGATAAAGCTCCCCCTGACAATTCATGAAGAACTTGAATTAAATGAACTAAATTGAATTGAACTGAACTGAAAATGGAAAATACATAGTTTATCACAGAAGTATCATGAACGATTCCCCTGAGAGTTACAGCTTGTATTGTTCAATGGAATAAACGCAACTCTTTTCCTTCGCTTTTCTCCGCTCCTTCAGCCAGCCATTTTGGCCTTGGTGTTTTCACTATCCGTTCCCTAAAGGTTAATGCAGTCATTTTACTCGGCATACACACTCATTATCATCACCACACAAGAACTACAACAAATACTTCTTATACTGCTACTACCACCTCGAACACGTAATGTGCACCTGTTTCTTAACAAAAAAAAAAAAAGAAAAAAAAATCGTCGGTAGAGCTGTATTTAGGGTACGTTTTATTATATACAACGCAAAATGAAAAAAAAATGTGCAACACAGTATGTGCAATTTTCATGAGAAGTCATGGTTGCATTTTCTGCCATTTTAACAAAGCTTTAGTATTCGTCATTGTAATAGAATTAACCTGCCGCTGAAAACCTAACCGAGAACAACAACCAAACTAACACAAAAAAGAAAAGTAGTATACGAGTCCAATGAAAGCAGCGGCTTTATGATGGTAGTGATGATTTTACACATATATCTTCTTTTTTTTTTTAACCTATAACCGGCATTTCTTCCAACGGCGCTCTCCATACTTGAACGCCTGTTTGTCCCTGCGCTGTGGTTGGATTAAAGAACAAACATGTGGGCGTGGTGGGTTTAAGCTATATACGACCGTATGCTTCCGTAAAGTTTTCTCGCTTGTCTGTGGTAGCTTTAGTTTGCAAAGTTCGCAAACATTAAGTCAGGCTAGTCACTAGTCAAACTGTACTGACCTTCGGACGTGTTTAATGCAAGCGTCTGGTCTCAAAGCAGTACCACTAATGACTAAACGTTATGTCAATGTAGTTTGTGCCAATGCGTCTTGGCAGTGGTTTAAGGTTTCTTGAAAAGAAAACTTTCTACATGGAGTAAGTCTTGGTGAATGGTAAGGCAGAATAATTAAAAAAAAATGAAATGATTCGAGTGGTTACAATGATAATAATGATACTTTCCCTTCTACTATCAAATGATACTGATAACAATAGTTAGGAAAGAAAGGCGAGGAGAGATATAGCGGAGGAAATATATTTGGTCAATTGTGATTATTTCTTTTCTATTTTACACCGACAAATCTTACTGGTAATAATGATACAAAAAACGCTAGCTTACTAATGTCAGTATGCTCTTCATAACTTTACCACTCCAACTCTCTTTTTTATATATATTCCGACCACGAAAGACTGTCTTTTCATGTAAACTATAGTCTAATAAAGTTAACAGGGTATAATGGTGTCACAGATAATCATTACGGCGTCATGTTTCATCGGCCTTACCTACGTGGAATGAGTAAGAACCAAGTAGGAGATAAAAAGAAACGAAAAATATCTAAAATATCCACAATCCTTGACTTTAATGCGCATAAAACTGACCCATTTTTTTTTTTTTCAGCGAGTCATGCTTGTTGATCTTACGCCACCGCGGGCCGCCATAAGCACCAGACAATAGTGCCAATTTATGATTGGTTGATGTCTCGTTTTTTCTTCTTTTTTTTAGCTTTGTTACAGGAATATCTTTAAGGTGACCTAGCCTAATGCAGGCAAATAATGTCTTTGTCACGTCTGCCAAAAAATCAACAAACAAGCAACAAAAACCTAAAAGCAATGAGCTTTGTTTGTTTATCATCATCATTATCATCAATATCATACTCTTTTACTATTTCCTATATTATTTTCTATCATGTTTATCTCTTTATCTTTCTTCCTGCCATTTCTGTGCGGGTACCATCGAATCCTTCATCATCATCCGCTTGGAGGGAGGATACACAAACACTCACCAGACAAACAAGAAAATAATAAAACTTAGTGGCATTCGGCGACGGTTAAAACAAAACACCCATTCATGATGATGCTGGTATGGCAGATCAAATAAAAGAATGAATTGTCTGCCCTCAAATCCATAGAATTTTGCCATATAATAAAGAAATTCGCCTCATCGCTTTCAAGCTGTCGATTCTTGGTGTTCAAAACAGAGAAAAGAGATTGACAGAATGATTGCATTTGGCATCAAGCCAGTGATTCGATAACATGACAATGTTTACGCAGCTACACTGTATGTATTCAAAAAGGCAGCGAAAAAAAACAAACAAACCACAATCAGTAGTACTCATGTAATACTCGTGGCAGTAGCAGAAGTAGTGCTAGTAGTAGCAGCGGCAACAAACCGAGTAGTAGTAGTAGTAGTAGTAGTAGTAGTAGTAGTAGTAGTAGTAGTAGTAGTAGCAGTATGTAGTAGTACATTTTGTAGTAGTAGCAGTAGAAGTATAGTACAGTTGTAGTAGTAGTAGTAGTAGTAGTAGCAGCAGCAGCAGCAACAACAACAACAGCAACAGTAGTAGTAGGCAAATGGGTGAAAAGATTATAAAATGATCAAATCAGAGAAAAATTGATTTTTTAAACATTGTTCAGATAACTTAGGGGGTAATTAATTTGGTTTTGTAATATGGCCGGAACAGAAAAGAAGATCAATTTGATTAAAAACTGTTTTATACGTGAAATTCTTTAGACTTGGTGTGAATATATTTTCTCCTCCTTAATTTATTCGTAGAACAAGTAAAAAAACAGGCAATTTGGTTTACTTCATCAATTCGTGTAAATAATGAGATTGAGCTTGTACTCGTTGAACGCATGCGCGCTCTTGTATTTGCGTGTACAGTAGTTGTGCTGGTTTGTTTGTGCGTTCTTGTCTATCACCTTGTCAGTAGGGTCCTACTATAGAACAACATCAAAATGGAAACAGACTAATGAACACGCAAGACGGAATGAAATTTTGATCATCGCACTTACATTTTCGAACATCCCGACGAGGAACCAGATGCAGACGAATGCGTAATAGTTTGTCATAAAAGCCAGAATGAGTCCACACACGCCTTCTCCCAAGAGGGATACAATAAAGATAGTTTTTCGACCCAGCATATCAGAGAGCTGTCCCGCACTGAATGCACCCACCAACACCCCTGCAAAGTAAATGGATTGAGCCGTTTCCGGCCACAAATGGCGGGAGCAGACAAGGTCCATCTGGAAATGAACATGGTGAAGAGAGAGAGAGAGAGAGAGAGAGAGAGAGAGACAATAAGGGCAAAAATGAGAATACTATAATCTAACAAAAATGTGAGGCATTTATCATGTTAATGTCGTTTGTCATTGATTTATTGCATCTCTAATAGGATATTGATTTATTGAGGTATATATCCCGATCGCAACTGAAGAGTGTATAGCAAAAACGCCAAAAATCAAAGCAGCGTCATATCGTAAAACATAACTCATGAAACGTGGTGACTTCTATGCCAATGTTAACCCTAACCCTAACCCAACTCAGTGTATGAATTATTGATCATTATGCATGTGAATAACGCAGGATCGAATAAAACTAATAGGCCACGCTCGAAATATACAACACCATAAACTATGCTATCATCAAGTCACAGGTGTATAAGACCATATTCCAAATTATCATAGAGACAAACAGACACCCAAATAATACACACGATTACCGCTCATACAACGTAGCCACGCTCGCGAATTTTGCCACTATAATCGGTCACACACAACCTGCAAAAAAAAAAAAAAAAGAACACAAGTCATTTTCCAGCTGCAATCTTTTTTTTTTTTATGAAATGGCGTTCAGTGAACAAGATGCGGGCATTCTAAAATATTTGCGAATATTTAATTGTTTTACTGGCCAGACCATTATTCTCAAAATTATCTTCATTTCATATCAAGCTTCCACATGAATGTGCGTGCAACATCATTAGCCCCCTGAACCTTTTGTTCGCTAAAATCATTCATCGTCTTTGCGACTACGTGCAACTTCGAATATGTCCATACCGACACAAGTAACTATCCATATGTCATGTTTTATACTAAATATATCACTTCAAGTTAGTCTTTAAGAATATCACAAACAATTCCGATCATGAAATAGCGTTGACGTATGTTTGCTAATGCTAGGGTTAGTTGCCTTGAAAATTGTAATCAAACATTCCATATTAGATATTTATGGATGTATTGCATATTTCATAAAGAGAGATTATGTGCAATATACTGTACTGGTTTCATTGAATTACACGTGTGTTTCATGAGAGACCCATGCTACCTGCATCACTACGGTAAACTCCTCGGGGTAGTCCTTGTAATATCTCCAGCCGTTCTGGCACTCCACTTCACGAGTCGCGTTTGTGATTGGCTGACCAGCGTCAACGTCATACATCAAACAGGTGTCACAGTTTGATGCCCCAAACTTCTCGGCTTCTTCCACCGTCTTGTTCCGGAGCACACAAGACTCCACCGCCGATGTGCCCGGGTTGGGATTGCAGTGGTAGTATTCTGGTTGTGCCAGCAGGAAGGCCTTTCGTAAAAAAAAACGGCACAATAAGAATCATCACATGGCTGCACGGCTTGGCCTTTGGGCCTACCTTGCTGGAGGAGACACATATCATAGGCCTACCCTCTAAATCTATTTAAAAAAAAATCATTACATACATTTGCTGCAAGATTGAAACATTGTGGTGTACAGAGTATGATTTCACCTTCTTGAATTCACGTCAAAAAAGCAAAATTAGTGTATAAAATTATGCGCATATCATCAACTCATGGTGCTACTTGTCTGGAAAAATATTGGAATAGAATAAAATTACCAAATACGTTTTGTCTTCACCTTTAATTCATTAAAGCTGCGTATTTCTGGGTTGTTGTTGTTGTTGTTTTTAACTCTAATCAGTTGTAACATTAGAAGAGTTTGTTTGCAAAAACCGATAAGTCCATATTTGCCAAATGGAGATATTTGCGATTAAAGATCAAGAAAAATAAAGAGAATAATAAGAAAATTTGTGCTTCTTTTCACAATAACTTCAAAAATGTACCTTTATATGTAGTGACCAATATATCATTCAAAAGGTATTCTTTTGTACTTTATGACAGAGACCGTACTTCAAAATCTTCAAAAATGGACTTATCGGTTTTTGCAAACAAACTCTTCATTTAGTGACATTGCACTTTTAGAGTGTAATCCCACTCCATTTTCAATTTAATGAAGTTAAATCAGACCAACAGAGTGCTGAATATTGTATCTACTTAGTTTCAACAAATGCAATGTTAGAGGGAAACGGACCAATGATACAAGAGGGCGCTGTTGTGTGGACCGCGCTTTGCATCTGCCATGTTCCGGATGTTCGAATACTTTGAAAATGGTCCAAAAAGTGTTAACCTCAGTTCGTCGGTCTTTATTCCGTGTTGGTTTCGCCTACTACCTACGGATCCTTCTTAGACAAAATTAGCTTCCTAGCTAGTCGCGGAAACTTACGAGTAAATACGTGTAACAGGTACTTGGTAGTTGAAGGATTGCTTTGTATTGAGGTATAGATCTCGATCTACACAAGATATCGCAAAGGACGGTCCAGTAAAACATGCACGTATCATACTTACGCAACTACCAGACTACAGCGAATTGTGAACAGTGAATCGTGAGTATAAAACCTATATCAGATACAAAAGAGATCACACTCAATACGTGCCAGCGATCTACTTTGAGAGTTGACTAGCTTTGCATTGTCAGTCCTCGTAATGCAGATAGGGGCAATCCACGTATCGCCATCCACAACGCCATCTTAACTCCTGGGTCATTGTCCAATATAACCTTGCACATTTCTGCTAGCATAGTGAAAGAACACTTGACTTTAAACTTCTTTCAGAAGGCATGGGAAATAGTATAGTGTAATACCCCTTACATGTTGATAACAACCAGAAGGTAAATGTAATTCTTAAAAAAGACATTTTGTGGAATTCTCTTTATTATCTTCATATTTTTGTTATCACGCATTGTTGGAATAGTCTTCTTATCAAGAGATGTTGGCATCAACACTTTAAAAACTCATTAACTTTAGGGTAGATGTGCTCTTTTAATATTGCTCAATTCACTCAATCCCATTTGGCATAAGTTTCTCATTTTTAACTAAATATATAATTAATGTAGCCTCCAAAAGTTTACCCAAGAATATCCTCCTTCTCGCTCCCCTCAGACCTTGTGCGAAATTTTGTTCTCGGAAAGTTAAAAGGAAGCACATGATTGCATCCTATTTTTATATTCACTGTGGATACATTAATCACTCATTAAAACATTATGCAGGTATCCAAACGGAGTATTTGTCATTTTACTGCTATTAGAATTGTGTGCCTCTTGTTTGTTAATCATGTTTGATAAATTTGCTTTCCGCCATGTCGCCATATGCTATCTATAAATAATGTTTTGTGCTGCCGAAACGTTCTGACTTTTGTGATAATGACTTTTGTTATAATATCTCACAGCTGGGAAACCTTGATAATTTTGTATTCATTCTCAGTTAGCAGAAGAATTTTGAAAATATGTTGATAATAAACACACATGTATATCATTATTATATGACAGATAATAATAGTATGCATATTATATATATACACACACATAAATGTATATATATATATATATACATATATGTGTGTGTGTTTGTGTGTGTGTAAAGATTGATAGTTATTACATGTATCTTATAATCAAATCAATATAAGAATTAAATTTGAGTCGAAACAAAATAAATGAATGACATACATAACAAAATCGTAATCTCCAGCCTATAGTTAGGCATCCACAATGAAAACTAATAGAAAAGCATATTTATACATCCACTCTAATTTCTTTATAACTATAAATGTGCGGTTTTCCAACGAAATGTGTTATTTATTGTGTCTTATATGACAAAGTAAACTTTCAACATATACATTATCTACCTACCTGTCTATCTACCTGTCTTTCCAGCTATGTATCTATCTATCCCTAATTAATTCATCTATCTGTGTACATGTATTATGATAACATAATTATGCATACATGTTTTATTACAGACACACATACATACATACATGACAGCGACACAACTCCAACTATCTAGCAGCACAGCTGACCAGCCGAGTACCTTAGCCGGGAGTGTCGGTCTTACCATTCTTACACCAGAGGGATGACCGACCAGACGCTGCCGACTGGCTGTTAGGGATGGTATGGTATTGGTGGGGACGAGCATTGGGCTTTTAACTTTTTGCGAGATACCAAGAAATCACTTATGAAATAATACAGAGCATACCATTCTAAGAGGAATTCAAAGTTTATTAGATGAAAATCAGTTTTGGAATGGCTGAGACATCCAAAAACATGGTTACACGAATGTGGGTCCCACATTTTGTTAGGATTGCTCTTTTTGGGGGTATCTCAGCAATTTCAAACCAATTTTAATAAAATAAACGTTGCATCCCTCTTGGAATGACATACTCTTTCATGCTTCATAAGAGGTTTCTCAATAACTCATCAAAACTGCAAGAAACCAGAAGTCTGGTCTCAAAATAAAACTATACGATCCCTTTAAGGACAACAGAGAGCATTTCTTACAATTTTTTTTTTGAAAGGAGGTGGTATCTAATGGTACCGAGACTGCCCCATTGGGCCAAAAGATTATGAATAACTTACCCCCGAGAAGATTTGCCAGGCAGGGAACCATGTACCCGCGATGGTGATAAGGATGAAGGCGAGAGTCTGATATCGCCCCCAGTCCTTCAGCTGGTGTAACACCTGGTCCAAGTCCATCATGGGTCACCTCTCCACTGGCCCCCCGCTGTTACTCAAGCCAAGAGTCTTTGACTGTGGAGCAATAACAACAAACGCGAAGTCATGACAAACAAACAAACAAACAAACAACAAACAAACAAATAAACAAACGACGGAAGACTTCACTAATGTACAAGAATGACACCACATACGATAACCTGAAGACGGGAAGAAGATAGGATGTAATTACGTGCCCAACTGCCCGTCCAGAGAATGAGGGAAAATACCCACTGCGAGCTAATGAAGAAAGGTTGAGTATAGTAGACTTCAGGCGGAGAAGCAAAAGCAGCAGATCATGATAGTACACAGGGGTAAAAGAGTTCAGCTTCAATCCTTCCGATACGAGTACACGGTGTACGGCTAGGCCATTTTGTTTACTAAAATGGTGCGCGTGACGCAACTAGCTGACGTTTTAGGCGCAGACGTTTTAGAATAAACGTACACTTTCCTGGCATACCGGCATCAGTCTTCAATACAGCTGAGGATCACAGACTAAACAATGCAATCATCAGTGATCATTTGGTCACGTCCATCGCACACTTGGAAGCGTGTGTGGCGCCACAGGCAAGAGCTTAACGTTGTTTATGTTTTATTTTCCAGTGTTTTGTTCTTACGATGCAGTTCAGGATGACAAAGAGGGCGGGACGTAAAACGCTCGGCTGGCATTTTGTGATACCAGCATCATGGCGCCTAATATGAAGCGTAGCGTTTATTGATTTTTCACGCCATATGAAATTGTAATGGTGTATGCGTATATGAGCATTATTCATATACGATATATTATGTGCAACAGAAGTAAAGAAAACTTGTCTTGTCGTGCTTAAACTTGCGCAGAGGAAGTAAGCTTCCTCAACGAAGCTCATCGAAAAAAAAAAACACTGTCAATCTGAAAACGAGAGTGAATAAACTGAATAATAATGACTCCTTTTCCCTCTCTGATTTACTGGCAAAATACATGTGCAGTCTAGACCTTGGGCATTGATGAACTTGTTCACGACATCATTAGTGGCATGGGCTTTTCAATACCCGTAAAGGGACAATAGATGCAACGAAGCAAAGTGACGAATCTGCTGTGTACACCACCTGTAGTAGCATTGTGTGTAGCTTCACAGTTGTTTTTTTTTTTCAGTTTTAATGTCAGTTCTTTCGACCAGCTGATTGCTGCATTCCTCAGCTACCACGAAAAATAATTGAATAGAGTAGAATAAGATTTAAGAAGGGTACGCATAATCACATGACAGAAAAGTGCACTTTTAACAGTCTGTTAACTTTCTCTGAATTTATCATTAATGGAGCATTTCGGCCTCTTTATTTTTTTTCTTTGTGGTTGCACGTCCAGACACATGGATCGAATCACAATGGACCCAACATGTGTGAAATTGTCTGTGTTTTTCTTATTCTTTGTATGCATAGACACCCGTCTTGCCTATTTACACACCATGACTCAATCACAGAAGGCTGATTGACATGCTTTATGGCACTGGGCTTTTCGCCACTTGTTGTATAGTAACGGTGTCGCTGCTTCTTTTTTTTTTTTTTCCTCTGCAAAGGTTTTAATTGTAAAACACAAAGACACAGAGCAGCATATTTAGTACTCACATTCCAAAATTTACGAACAGATAAAACATGATTAGTCAACCATTCCAGACCAGCAAGATTGATGAAGCGTAAATAGTTCCTGTCTATATCGGGGAATGCAATTTAGGTTATAGAATCCATTAGTATAACGAACAGAAGTATAAGCACAAAATTATTGCAGTGAACTCAAAAATGAAGAAAACAAAAGAAAGATAAAATATACAATTCGTGACACGAAGTTATTATGTGACAAGGCAAAATGAGACACTGTGCGCAAACAAATGGAAAGTTGTAGCCAAAAGACAGAAATTCATAATCTTCCAGATATTTGACAGATGCGCGACTGAGACCAGGGCCAGCGGAGACCAGTCATCAACCATTATATAACCTATGTAATCACTGGATGACAGTTGGTTGCATTAAAGGGGCCCTGAAATCCAAATGTATGTTGAGTTACGTTAATTGATTTATGATACCCTCAACATCACTTTTGCGGTGAAACGAATATCTAGAAACATTCCATATATTTTTGACGATTTTTTCTTCTATTTTTTTTTTCCAGATTACTTGGGAACGCCCACACACACACAAAAAAAAAAATCCTTCCAAACCAATATTCTTGAGATGACCTCATCTGTCAATCATTGCTAAAGTACTGCAATGTTTAACAAAAGACCTTGGAATGCACCTTCCTCTCGACTCAGCATAACTTGCATGTTTCTGTGATATTAATATGACCAACAAAAGACATGGCGAGGGAAAGCACAGAAGGTCGCCAATGGTAGCAGATCTTTAGGATTGGTCTTCACTGATAACTAGACCTTGACGCGACTGGTGATGCATGTATTGATAGATTGCTATCAATTAAAGTGAGCCCCATTTTTTTTTTTTTTTTTTTTGGGGGGGGGAATTACAATTGACTCTAATTCAACTTGGACTGATCATATCAACAATATCCACGCATCTATTTAAAACACAATGGGAATCTTATGCCGATTAAAAAACTTTTTTTCACTGCAAACTCTGCAGTTTATTCATAACCAACGCGGTCAATATTGTCCGATTGTTATCTCGAAAATCATAGAATCGTCATAGCCCAGAAATCATTGAAACATCATGGGCCAGAGTGTTTGGAATTTTCTGCTTCTAAATCTGTGCATATAGGGTATAACTTTGACTATTCTTAAAGAGAATTAAAAGACGCAGCCTCAAATTCCAATATTCTCCCTATACATGAATACATTCATACAATATGTATTGTTTAACTGTAATAAGCTACTAAAAATTAACGAATTATTTTTATACAACTTAGGCCAATTTATGTATATGTATGATCAGTGCCGTATATTAATATACGGCACTGTGTATGATAACAGTTTACTGCCACCTATCTTTGGTTCTATGTTCCAAAAAAAATCAATCATTCCATAATTACCCCACCCGACGCTCTAACGAGTTTCATTTACCACTTCTTCGAACGATTCTAGCAAAGAATACACTTATTTACACTGGACCTAATTATTGGAATTCCCTGAACCACGATATAAAATCTGCTCCCTCTATATACTCCTTTAAAAGGAGATTGAAGTTTTTTCTTTTGCAATCCTATAATGACGACCCCCTGAATCAGATTAGTTCATAGGCTTATTTTGTTTCCCGTCCGCAAAATCTTTATTGCCGTTTTTTTTCATTATTGTTACTTTTGCCTTAGCTTTGATTATGATAAGATCTTCTTCAACTTATACCTCGCAGTTGAAGGGTTTGTTGTATATTCTTCTTTTCTTCTTCTTCTCTTTCTTCCTCTAACCTCCGAGGATCGTTGTCTCTGTTGCTTACTGTTGCTTACTCCTGTCTATTTTGTTACCTCTTCGTCGCGCTGTAGTCTTGTTTCCTGTCGTATCGTCAAGTCAGTTTTCTTCCCTATAAGTAGACTTCTTGCTGTCCCAGTCTTGTCTCATGCTCATTATTTCGTTTGTCTTGTGTGTAACTGTTTGTGTGTAACTGTTTGTCCGTCTGTCTCTTAGTGGGCTGCTAAACTTTTTATGCCAAACTTTTCGTGCTGCTTTGTTGCTATAATTAGTCAAATTTTGCATCGACTTTTTAATACAAGAGGGGCCCACACTCTACAAGCATTGTCTTTTTAGTGGGTCCCTCCGTTTTTTTTCACACAGGCATATTGACAATTCTTTCATTTTCGATACTTCTGCAACAATTGCAATGTATTGAAACTATTAGTTTTTCTCATTATTGTTGGTTTCTTTGTACGAATTTACATACATTGTTTTTGTCACTCAAGAAAGTGAGATTTATGTCTGTATGATTTTATTGTGGAAAAACGAATAAATTCGAACTTGAACTCGAACTTGAATATGTTTTCATGTATTCTAAACAATGAGTTTAAGATGATATTATTGTGTTTCCCACGTTACGTTATTATACATAGTACTGAAAATACTTCTAAGACGACAGATCAGCGCCACCACAGCACAACGCACACCTCACAGCACTGCACATCCTCTGCACTGCTTTTCACTCAGTGGATGGCGACATTTCTGATGTACTGATTATGTTGTCAGTTTACATGAGGTCATCTTCTTAGTCAATCTCTGCTTATGAAAATGGTCCCCCATTTCCAAATAATCTTATCTCTCTTTGTCTTAAAACTCAATTAGAAGTTCCCCTCTCGTAAAGTGTACCTTCAATTTTATTCTATATTTTTTCTCGTCATATGTTTTCCTTTATTCGATTGCACTCCATAATGTGTGTTGATACGTAGGAACAGTTCATACAATTTGTTGACATTTTGTTAAGTTCTGTTTCATATTGTATTGAAAACGGAATGCAGAAATAAAATAAACTGAACTAAAGAGTGTCAGTGTGAGTTGCTCATGAGCCTCCCGGGTTGGACAATGGAAACAACTGTCTCACGCATGTGCAGAACACTATTTCTTGTCTAAATAGCGTTCGCGTCGCAGATCTAATGCTCGCTATTATACAGACGACGCCGGGGCGATGTCCCCGCAACTTCCATAGTTGTTAACTTGTTATGTTGGGAGGCGCCTTAGACGTAGCTTAAACTTCGATATTTCAACAAAAATATGCATTCTAGGAACACGAAGAATAAACGACATTGAACATAATGTGCATTAACCAAGACTTACAATATCAAACAAGGTGAAAGAAAATGTCTCAACCTTTGATCGCAGTAGCAGTAATGCTATTAAGAAAACGGAATCATGCATTATTTTCTTTAACTAATTTCGATTCGGACAATTTTGGACTTAGCAGTGGAGTCGCCTTCTTGATGAGAGTCTAAGCCATTTTTTCTCTCTCTTTCTCTCTTTTGTCTATTCTTGGTGACGTCTCCTCCATACAGTGACAGTAGGCCTTAATATAAAGTATATTGCCGCAAAATGTCCAGGTACGTTTGTCTATCTACTTACATATTCATTAGTTGTTGTGCATTTTTATTTTCACCGTAAACGGCAAAGTGTTCCCATTCACTGCATATATCATATATATTGACGCCGTTTCGAAGCACTTTCTGCCTAGATTGAAGAAGTGACATCGACAATGGATGCCACTTTTCCCCGAAAGCAGCTACCATTTACCAATGCTCTAAAGCGTATGAAGCTGTCTCCGACAGCGTGCGCTAATTCCATAATCCTATAATATTATCATCTATTTTATGTTATATAGGCCTACACGTGGTCTTTCTTTTTGAAAGGCACGCGTTCCATCACGCTCTATTGCAAGTACCGTCGCACACAATGACCTCAACTGCAGATTATGCAGGGCTTTTTGTACATTGGTAAAGGTCAAAGACTCAAGACCTCTCGCCTTTAATTAATTCATTTTGGTAGGCCAGTGTCGCAACAGAGAAACGCACAAATTATATACTCGTGCATATGTTTTCTTTCTTTGTTTATAGCTCACCGTGAGGTGGCTTGGATACTCATTGGCGCAGAGTGGAATATGAGAGATACTGCCTGACAAAAGGAAACGTTGAAATGGTTGAAACGAAAAGCAGTCATTGTTTGATATCAAAGTCAGTTAGTATTACTGACATCATGATACTTACTTAGTATCTAGGTAGATGAGAAAGAAGAACTCAACCACGAATGTATGCCACCATTGTTGAGTTCATGAAAAAGAAAGTACGTTGGCGAGCTGGGTCGTTTTGTTGCATCTTTGACATATCAAAAGGCCCTGCTTCGAGGTTCAGTGAGACTATGCAGCTACCATGCTGAGCGACCTAATTTTACGCGCAGCTGCGTATACCTCAAACGGGTTCAAAGACAAAAACACATGGTATAATAGCGATGTACCACATCAAGTCTCTGTGACGGCGATAAAACACCGCCTCCTATCAACAAATTACTAACTTGTCCCTTCCGCTCATCCCCACCTGCCTCCAAAAAGTGTATCGTTATAACTGGGTACCAGTCACTGTCACTAGTGAGAGTGGATCTCTTCGCAATTTGTGCAGATTTGAGTGAATGCTCTACAGCATGACAACTGTATGCTTATAGTACATTGTATTAACCAAGCCCCAAGCCGCTGTACCATACAGTGTGGTACACACATAACTACCTCAAGAGCGGGTGATTGGATGGCAACCATGATGGCTAGATAGTTTGCCTGGCAATAATGGTCATGTTATAGTCGTTATTATCTTCTCTATCATCCATTCAAAAATTTGTCAGAAAGAAAGAAAGAATTCGGAAGTACAATTTTCTCTCAGGCAGTAATGTGTTTCAAACTTGATTTCACCTTTTCATAATTCGTCACCAAAAATTGATTATGTATTAGTAAAGGTTACTGAAGATTTTTATTTCAGTTCGTTGCGTCTAAGATTCCAGATGAATTCCTCGTAGGACGTAGGGTGGATACATGGGACCACTGTTCTCGCAAGCTACATGTGTCAATGTCTTGGAAAGACACGTACACACGCAACAGACACGAACACACACAAAGTTTCACTTTTTATGAATAATTTCTGCTGCTAAGTGTACAAAATATTGATCTTTTGGGGAAACAATACACTGATTTAAACAAGAAATGAAGAGCTTGCATCCAAAAGGCGCAAAATCCCTAGACAAAATGACGGATTTAGCGCCTTTTGGAAGCAAAGCTCTTCAAATAACGCAGTCAGTTAAACTACGATAAGTTTGTCTTGATGAAAAAGGGGTTTTACGCTGATCCTGGTCACGATGCGCAAACATCTTCTGATGGCATGCAATGTTTTAAGCTCCAATACTTACCCTAGCAACAATGTTTCCTCTTTCTTCCTCACTACCCCTTCTGCCTGCATCGATTGCCTCTTCAGCTCAAAAGTCAGAACCAAGACAGATTATATTAGGTTCGAGAGCACGGTAAATAGCATGCATGGGGCAACACACTGACGACCCTGTACACTGTTTACCGTTTCGGATCATGTGATCCTTTAGGGTTTGATCACACAAACTCTATGACTATGTACAAAAAGCATAAAGACAAAACAAAGTGGAAGACATTATGATACACCACAAGTATATTTTCTTATCCTTGTAAGGTCAACGGTGCATACAGGGCAGGGCAAAATCAAGAGGGTCGCCATTTTTTTTTTCTCTCTCAAGAAGCCAAGGCCATGATCCTTGCAGCGGCTATATGTGATGTGTAAATACTCTCAAAAATGAAGCATGGAAAAAGAAAGCTGAAATTGGTAACGAATGACGAATGAAGACGAATGGATGGAAACGTTTGCCTTTTATTTACTGTTCAAATATTTGATATGAATAAACGTCTGATCACCGGATTAGACGGTCCATTCGCTACGTTGGAGGACGCGAATAAGTCAACTATGCCACTTTATAGGATAAGTGCATGTGTTTTTAGTATTACACTGTGCTACGTTTCTGGCGACCTAGTCTGGATCCAGGTTTCTGTAAGAGAAGTATTAAAAAGGAGTGGAATGTTGCTAGGAGTGAAACCCTTATCCGTTGGTCAGTGGACGTAACCCGAGGACGTCTACTTCCCTAATCTACGGCGAAGCATTTTGACGAACTGTATATTCATCATATCAGATTCAGTTGTTCAATTCATAATTTTGTTCTATTTCCAAGCCAATTTGCTCGATATGCTTTTGTTCCGAGTGTGCTCAGGCAAGTGTCTATGGGAAGTGTGTGTTGTAGCAAAATTAGCCGTCCTCAACGGGTTAAACCCCCTGGATGGTAGTTGTGATATTGAGATTCTGTGTGCGCGCATGCGTTCGTATAATGTCTGTTCTGTGTGTATCCACTGAACGTTGAAGTTTTAAACAATTAGAGCAATCCATTCAATTTCGGTGAGTATTTGAGCACTCAAACTTGACATTCTCGACCACACCCATCATCGTATGTCCTATATCTGTCGTTGCGCTCGACCTTTAGTACACACCATTATCCCTCTATACTGTGCTCTCGTTCAATTTCAGTTTCAAATTTTGTGGTTCCCCATCTTAGTCTGAATATCCGGATTGTTTTGAACTGTTATACTTTCCTGACATACAGTCCCTGAGGTTTACACGGGTCTTAGCGAAGACATTTTCATGGATACAAACTTACGAAAAATTATATTGTCACCATTCAGAAACGGAATGAACAGATATGATCAATACATTTTGACTCTTACCATGATTACCATGTGGGGAATCGAGTGTGGTATTACCTGTGACTGTTACACACTTCTACACGATCATATTGATACAGTTTATCGCAAATTTATTTTCTTTTCAAGTGCTTTCAGAAGCGTGTTTGCCATGTACCGTTATGCAGCTCAGATTTATAAAAGCTGACAACACTTACACAATATCTTCTTGAAGGGATGGTATAGTTTTGGTTGAGATGGGGATTCAGGTATTTGGCAACATGATAAGAAACCAGTTACATGACACATTAAAGAGAATACAATTCCAAGAGTAATTGAAAGTTTATTTGATGAAAATCGGTTTTGAATAGTTGAGATATCAAAAAAAAAAGTAAAATAAGGTGGTCCAAAAAAGATGAGACACACCTAACCTTTTATTAGGACCGCTTTGTTTTTGGATTTCTCTGCTATTTCAAAACCAGATTTTCAATTTTCATAGGGGTATAAAGGCACGTTCAAACTATTGCAAGCAAGTCGGGAACTTTACCGAAGTTTCCTAGTAGGCCTAACATGGCAAAAACAAAAAGTCAAATTAAACTTGTGGCAAACCAAATAGGCATATTCCTTAACTATTTTCTAAAAAAACGCACAGGTCATTGTTCCCACATGTCAACTTTATAACCCCACACTTGTCTCTTATCTCGCGATAAACCACCCCCTTCCCATAAAAATGACAGGTAGAGACCATATAACCTGCAAACATTGTAGCTTCAGCTGGGTACTGCCAGCAATTTTGAATTCACTACTTTGGGGAAGAAGTGAACCTCCAGCTTTGATGAACGGAAACAAAACAAAACAAAACAAAACAAAATAAAACAAAACAAAAACTACACTGCACCTTCCCTTTCTTTATACTGGTATGCGGTTTCCGGTAAACGCGGAGTTTGCGTGAAATTTTGAATCAACAGGTGAAACTTTAAAATTCAAGAACTTTCTCAGTTTATGTCAGAGTCTGGTAAACCCCTACAGCAACTTGTGTGTGCATACTTGACTCTATTCATTAAAGGGAACTTGCGTGCAATGTGTAATTGCGCTTTATTTTTGAGCCAAATTCTACTCTTTAGCTCACCTGACATCTTGCCTGTACTCGTGGTACTTGAGACTCAAGCGAGCCATACAGTTCGATCATTCATCGTCAGGCATCTGCAGTTGTGCGTCTTCGATCGTGCACAAATTGTACATTTTAGCTCCTTCTCAAACTTACACCCCAAGACGGATTTTTAACAAAGTTGGCAGGTAACATCCCAAAATGGAATGTGATTGCAATCTGTTCAAATAGTCACCGCCCACAAATTAGGGAATCTTAAAAAAAAAAAGAATCTTTGTCTCTAGAACCAGGCGTGAAAGAACTTAGTTAGTGTTATGAGTAGAAGTGACCAAGTTTCAAGTTGGTTCTCCTCGGGGACGGATCCAGGGATGCCCCCTTGGGGCACTGAGCGATCCAAATTGGGATCCAGAGATGCCCCCCCCCCCTCCCCTTGGGGCACTGGGCGATCCAAATTGGGATCCAGAGGTGTCCCCCCCCCCCTTGGGGCACTGGGCGATCCAAATTGGGATCCAGTGATGCCCCCCCCCCCCCCCCCACCTTGGGGCACTGGGCGATCCAAATTGGGATCCAGAGATGCCCCCCCCCCCACCTTGGGGCACTGGGCGATCCAAATTTGGGCTCAAATTTGCATTTTCATCTCCTCCTTGAAAGCTCATTGTCAAATTTTCACCAAACTGTATTATTGCCAGATAAAAATACATATTTGTAAAAAGGACAACATTTTCCGCTTTTACCAGTGTGGTAAAATATACAGATATACAGCCTTCAACCCCCCCCCCCCCCCATCGTGTTCTATGTTCTTAGGTTATAGTCTGCAAGAATGTGTGGAAGGTGAACTCGCGATAATCACGTGACCACGAGACACCCGGGTATCTTCATCTCTTACACTGCAAAAAGTTCGGTTTAAATATGAAACACCGAGCTGGTGTTAAATTTTCGGTGCTCATTTTATGGTGTTAGATTAACACCTGTGGGTGTCATTTCAAAATATAGATTTTCTTTTTTCTTAGTTGCTGCACTTCTTGTTGATTTTGAACTTCAACAAGGCGATCAAGAATTTTCCGATAAAGTACTTGATTTTTGAAAAAAAAAATGTATAAACACATTTACACCACAGTAACACCAGTTGGTGTTGTCTCCTATTGAAGCTGGACGGGTGTTATACCATTGATGTTAACACCAGCAATATCAAATCAACACCATGTGGTGTCATTACTAAATTAACACCAGCGCAGTGTCAAAAATATCACCAGATACAGTGTCAAATTAACACCACGAAGTGCCAGGTGAACACTTTTCGACACCACTATCACAATACATTTTCTACACCTGTGGGTGTGGTCCTCTGTTGACACTCGATCGGTGTTAGATTTAACACCGATGTTTTTAAAGTGTATTTTTCTTTTTTTCCAGCTGTCGGGGTATAATGACCATTTATTTTGCTTAACTTTATTAATGCATGTAGAAGGCAAGTTAGTAAGGTCAGTGTTAGTCTAATAACAATCTGGGGTTGCAGGTCACAGTTAAGTTCAACAATCTTTTTCTTAGTTAGACAGCTGTTCACCCCCTTGGGCAAAGACCTTGATATAACCGCATGTAAAGTTACTGACTGCCAGTTAATGCTAAAGCGATGAAGGTGGATCTCTATGAGTGGGGGTTAATGGGTGGTCCGATTCATTCGCTGCCCGTTAGGGTATTTTCGAAAAGTGCTTTATAAAGGTATACCGAACAACGAATATGTGCCACAAAGCGCACGTTCATCGACAACGGTCAACTCCAGACTCGAGTCTTCTGCTGTGTGTGTACTAACAGAGAAATCTGTGATAAAGATGATCACACACAGTTCCTAAAGGGATGGGTAAAGTTTTGGTTGAAGTGAGGATTCAGGTTTTAACTTTTTGTGAGATATTTAGAAACCACTTATATCAAATATTAAAGAGAATACAATTCTAAGGAATTCAGAGTTTATTTGATGAAAATTAGTTTTGAAATAGCTAAGATATCAAAATACAAAGCAAAACAAAGTGGTCCTTATGAAAGGCGGGTCCCACTTTTTATTAAGACCTCTTTGTTTTTGGACATCTCAGCCATTTCAAAACCGATTTTATCAAATAAACTTTGAACTCCTCTTAGAATTGTATGCTCTTTAATATTTCATATACAAGTTGATTCTGAATTACATCTAAATGTAACTGGTTTCAAATTATCTCACAAAGAGTTAAAACCTGAAACCCCATCTCAACCAAAACTATACCACCCCTTTAACGTTGATTCTCGAGTATACTCTAGCCGGGCCAGCCTCCCCACACCATGTTATCCCAGGCTACCGGCTCTTTAAAAGGTCAACGCACGATTTCAGACTTCAGAGTCGATGTTAATCACAAATAATTCAGACAAATTTTTTATTATATACTTAGCCGATGAACAAAGCAGAATCTAGGTGTTCAGTGAGTACACACAGCAGACATTTGCTGAATGTCAGTCGTTCAAAGCGAAGGTTGCATTGCAGCTTCGTCAATTATCGTATCATTGTTCAAGGGAGAGAAAGGGGAGAAATAGAAATTAATTTTTGTAGAGTAACTGATGTGGAACCACTAATAAAAATCACAGGAAGTGGTTGATCTTCTCTTTCTCTTTCTTTCTTTCTATATCTATCTCCTCATATATATATATGTATAGGCCTATATGATTTGCAATATATAGGTATAGGCTTATATACACTCACACACTCATAAATGATATACAAATGCACATATTCATTATCTATTTATCTATTTATTCAGGCCTATACGTTTATTCCCATGTCTATACATTTCAAGAATGTCAAGTCATCTATCTCAATCTCTATTTTACTCATCTCCAGTACGACCATTTTTGTTTGTTTGTCTGTTTTTTCCACTCTATCATGCTATCTATTCCTTTCTGTTTGGACGAAGAACTCTGCCTTTGATCGCCACTTCTCTGTGCGAGCCAAACACGCCTGCATTTTGTGCATTTTACGAAGTGCTGGCGGAAATACCTGTGTACACCAGCCATGAGGATGTTATGTTGCGAAAGAGATGGAGAGAGAGAGAGAGAGAGAGAGATAATGTGTGTATATGTGAGTACGTCTGTTAATGTTTGTGTGTACTCGTACATGGATACTTCAGCTGGCAGTGGATTTTTCTTTCGATTTCAATTCCTTTCGTGACATTGAGATCCATCAAATATAGAATGATTTGTTACTTACAACTGGCGCGTTGAGAAAATTCAGTTTTGAGTTATTTCCCCTTGGAACAGGCAGAGACAAGAAGACGTAAGTAGATATGACCATTGCAAAGGTGGAAACATGTATCAAGGGCATTTATGCCGATTTGTACATTTTTGGCGGAATAGTACGTAGCAGAAAATGCACGGCGTCATTACTCATGAGTATCATCAAAATTTCAAGAAGTATTCCACCGTCGTGTGTGTTTAAAGATTAACGACGACTTTCGGCAATTTTTGAGGTGAACATGTCTCGGGGAAAAGGTGAGGGCTTGAATTGGTATGACATAGCTTACGATAAACCAAACGAGCTCCACAGGCAGCACATACCGTCACGAAATTAGCACAATCTCGACATTTCAATTTCAATTTTAATTTCGTATTTTATTTCTCGATGGAAAATACAAGAAATATGATAAAATGTCAGAATACTTAATGTCCAGTTTGGATATATAAAAATACAAACATAGTACATAGCGGTCGATGTGTCATTTTCAATCAAAGTAAAAGAATGGTATAGAGAAATACGAAGGAACCTACTAAAAAGCAAAGCTTGTTGAGTGTAGGTCCCAATTCCCATATCCTCGTGATTGATTTCAATAAACTAGTCAATGTACCAGTGGAGTGCTGAATCAGCCGAAGTGGGGCATGGGGGGGGGGGGGGGGGGGGTGGGGGCTATGATGAAGTTATCGCAGTAGTTTGGTATGTACTGAGAACTTCTCTGTATACAACATTGTCTACTATCACAGAGTACATGTATCATGCTTGTTTGGCTTCAGCCAGTGCCCAGAAATCCTCTATGGGGATTCCGCAGAAATGGTCAAGGTCACTGGGTCAATGGGGGTCAAATAACTGTTTTGCGCTACTCCTTGGTCCGATCTTGGCCAAACTTGCTGGAAGCATAAGTAGGCCTACACCTGGGAAATCCCCATTGAGGATATTTCTGGGGGGATCCCCATATTAGTAGGCCTACACCTGGGAGATCCCCATTGAAGGAGTAGCGAAAAACAGTTATTTGACCTTTGACCCCAGTAACCTTGACCTTTCCAAAAATGAACCCCTCACGGGCAATTTCGTGGTCAACCTGCATCCACCCACTAAGTTTGATGGAGATCGGACCAAGGACCTAGGAGGAGTAGAGGACCAAACAGACAAACAGACAAACGTTGCTCGAATTATAGTATGATAGTTTCAATCAGTTTCAAGTAACAGCGGATTTAAAGGACTTTGGAATGTGTGACCTTGGAGAAATTAATCTAGCTTCAACTTTGGATTCGAGTGATTGATATTGATTGAATACCTGAATATAAGAACGACCCAAGTCCAATTTGGGCTCTCATTTTTTAGACCCCTTGCAACGCAATGAAACTTACTCACTTACATGACAGTTTTAGATTAAATTTTCACTTTGTGTACATAACGGTTTTACATTATTCCGATGGTTCGTTCAATCCGATACACACAAATTCCCGATACCTAGAGGTTCGTTAATCCGAAAATGTAAAAGGGTTCGTTAATCCGAACATTTGTGGCGTTATTCCGAAGGTTCGTTAATCCGAAATGAAATAGGGTTCGTTATTCCAAAGGTTCGTTAATCCGAAAATGAAATAAGGTTAGTTATTCCGAAAAATCGCTAATCCGAAAATGAAACAAAGCCCGTCATTCCGAAGGTTCGTTACGGACCCACTTTCATTTTTGGATCAACGAACCTTCGGAATAACGAACCCTATTTAATTTTCGGATTAACGAACCCTATTTCATTTTCGGATTAACGAACCTTCTGAATAACGCCACATATGTTCGGATTAACGAACCTCTAGGTCGTAGATATAGGGAATTTGTGTGTATCGGATTGAACCGAACCATCGAAACAACGAACCTTCGGAATAACGAACAGCACCCATTATACAGCGTTGAAAACCCTGTCGCCTATTCATCCCACACTGCGTGAATCAATAATATGAAAAAAAAAAACAACAACATTTATCAACATCGCACACTGTAGTAATTTTATAAATGCTTTGTCTATCTGTTAACGAGCTTTGAAATGATGAAGAAATCAAATCAAGTATAAATCGATTGTACTTAATCTTGATGTTGGTAAGACTAATTTTCTTTCCTACTACTGACTTGAAACAAAGAAGAGGAATAGTGATAATGCAGGCACCACGAATCACTACGTCTAATAAATAATAATATGTTTCACGGTTTAATGATTATTCCAAAGTGAAATCAATGTTGAAACACAATGACTGATTCATTTGTAAAATCTATAAACAAAGAACTGTTATCTGTGCAATTTGGGCCGCTGTCAAGATTGCACTTTCTCACTTTCTTTATTTCAACTCATATATCTTAGAGTTTTCTGATAAGGTTCTTAGGAGAGCTTTTCAGGTTTGGCCATCAGTATGATGGAAATATAAAAACTTGCTAAGAATGAAACACCGATTGAATTTAAAGATGTAATCTACCATTTTGCAGATGAAACAAAATCCCAGCATTAGTGCTTCAAAATAGTTCTAAAATGTGAATTAGGGATAGAAACAACCAATGTAAAATTTTGAACCAGTATAATTGATGGTAAGTGTCGTTAAATACCAAATGTGAACAACAGTTATAATAAAAATGTTTCCAGACTGAACCGTCTACAGTTATGGTTTATTGAGAAAAACAGTGACATCTCCCTATATTTATAGGATTTATTGCAAAAAAACAAAACAAAAAACCACCAAACAAATCATATGGTATGATGTTTTGTGATACAATTGACCTACACATGTGCATAAAATGCGATATCTTGAAAATTTTTTAAATCACTGCTTCCAAAGGTAAACAAGACCTTTAGGCCTAACGGATCTAATTAAGTAACGTTGGAATGGTTGGTTCATTATGTATAAGGGCTTAAACCTTCACCTTCTAATGCGTTGACATTTACTTATGACACATTCTTCAGTCATCACCTTGATGTGAAAAGTAAACCTTTGAGTCACAGTCCTTAACAAGTCATTTCCTTCAAAGTTAAAATATCATTAACTGCCAATGACAAACTTTACGGTCATGTTTCAAGTTATGAAAACTGCAAATCAAGCAACACTTATGATAACTTTAGTTTGAAACCGGCGTCCTTGTGTCCTACTGTCTTGGAAGGTGAATCAAATATAAAGGTCGAAGGCTGCCAAGTCATGAAACTTTCATGATTCCGGGAAGCAGCCTATCAACTGAAATGCACAGGCATAGTCCTTCACTTATACCTCCGTATCATGGCCATACACAAGCTCTTCGCAGGTGAGGATCAGAGTAATCGTCTATCGCGAGTATAGATTATATGTGAGTATTTATACATGTATATCAAGAGTTGGGGCTGGAATATGGCGAACTATCAAAGATGTAATTCGAACAGGTGTTTCAGAAGTGACAAATTTAACACTTAACATTCAATTGAATTTGACATATCCCCCTGAGTATTAGAGTAATAAGAAATTGGGTTGTTTGTGGAGTATTGTCAGCGACAGGTGCGGTTTGCGGAAAGTATTTTCTGGTGATGATCTTGTAACAAGATACAGGAGAGTCCTTGATTCAGTGTGGGAGTCATAGCCATATCGTCTTAGTGACATGGTTTATCACAACAGCCGACATTATTGGTCTTTAATTGTTTGATTTTATTGCGATTTTTTTAAGGAGTATTCCTTCTATTTTATAGGGAGTTGACATGGGATGCCTGTAGGCAGTTCCAACCTTTCTTCATTGTTTCACTTTTTAAATCCTTTTCATTCAGTCGCATCTTTAGAGGGAAAATAGAAATTCTTAAGATACAAAATACTTTAAAACTAAACATCACATGCTCCTAATGCGTTACAGCGAATGATTAAATTATGCCATATATTTTTTTTTCCAAATCTGCTCTCCCCCGCCACCCAAAAATTAACCTTAAAAAACACAACTGTTTACACATGTTTTGGGGTGTGTTTTCTTTTCTTTTTTGTCAATAGCAAACAAACAAAAAGTACAAGAAATAAACAAGTAAAGAAAAAAATAATGGTGCTACAGACAATAACAGATGAGGCTTTCAACTAAAGTGGACCGAAAAATTAATATTCTGATTATCAGTTTATGTGAACCTCAATATTAAATCCCTTCACTTTCCTATCCTCGTTCGTTTCTGTAACATTCTGTTACATGATTACATCTCTTCCTGTCTTGGCGTTCCATTATGATAATGATATCAATATAATGATATCAGTATTATGATATATCTTCTTTTTTAATTCCTGCTGGAAATAATGCAGGTCCCTCCATGAGCAATTACTTGACCTTGCATGACCATTGTGACGTAAACAATCTTGGCCTTGACGAAGAGTTATCTAGAGTAGATATCTCCTAACTTAGCGTTTTAGTATAGCAATTGCAAGAAGAGGGAGTTGCGTATCCCCCGAATTGTGGTTGGTGCAATGAAGGAGTTGGGTGACTCTCTCGGGTGGTTTGGCGTGTTTGGGGTCCGTTAAGGGCCCTGAAACACTCTGCGACCTTGCTGCAGATAATTAGATAATGTAAAATCATGCCACATGACTGTCGAAGAAACCCAAGGTTTTGGTGACCGATGTTTCGTCTGTTCCACAGCCATTTCCTACACAGATTTTTGTTTAATGCACTGAGTTAATTTAAAAATGTGTTTGTCTGCAAGTGTGTGTGCTAATGTGTATCAACGGATGTACACAGTGTACATCCTTTTGTAATCTCTTACACTTAAATAGTCCTGATCGTCTTGTGGGTTTCCTATCTACTAATTATGCTAATAGGCCTACGTGTAATTCTGAGATTTCGAACTATGCCCTCCGAAGCAGTATATACCCCGCAATAAACCGTTTAATCACTTATCATTGAGATATGTTTCGCAAAATTTCTTATTTTATATCATTTGAGTTTGAAGAGTCATTAGCTGCGGTCACGCTGGCAAAAGGTCGCGAAGTTTAAGATCTCGATCTCTTGCCGATGCGACCGCGACTTTGTAAACTGGATGTTTTACAGCAAACTTTGACAATTACTTCATCTTGGAGTCGCCCGGTTTATTTGTCTCCACTTGGAATGGCTACATGTTAAGAGTGCGCTTGAGACGTTATGATGTATGGCAAGTAATTAAGGACAAGGTTGAACATGATTATGTAGACCAGAAGCTCAAGGGGACTCGAGTCCCCCCCCCCCCCCCCCCTCACCCGCATCCACGAGCCCTGTCATACAATATTACGAGTTTAGCCTCAAGCCCGGTTTTAACATAGCCTTTCAAACTAGAGTTCCCGCGGCAACGTCAGGGTAACGTCAGGGCAAGGAGCGCCTTGGTCAGGGTACTGGGTAATCTTTTTTTCACGCTACCTGTTAAAACAAAAGGCCACCGCAAAATATTGCTCAGACGTCGCCGAGGTAACTTTGGAAAATTTTACCCTACCCTATGACGTTGTCGCTGTTGGGTCTGTTAAAACTGGACTTCAACATAGCTACGAAACGCTATACGTGACAAAAGGTTTTGTTTCTCTCTCTATTTTTGAACAGTCTCTGACTGCGAGCATGAAGTTTATCTTTTACGGCGAGCACGAAGACAGTCCTATCCAGTTCAATACTACTATATCTCATTAGGAGAGAAAACAATAATTTTCATTCTTTCTTTTTTTTTGGGGGGGGGGGGGCTGACGATAATTGAATCACCAGTGTTTAAGTATTCAAGTAAAATGTTACTTGGCACCAAGCATGTAGAAAGTTTCGCATTTTTCCAAAAGAGCCAGTGTTCACGTCACGTTTTGATTGTCAGATTAGATGAGCTGATGCCAATAACCTATGGCACACAATCTGTCACTGAATTTTTATTTTCTGAATGAAAACGAGAGAAACATTTCAAAAAGGGAGCGTTGATGCCGATCAAACAAAAAGACTCATGGTCACAAGAAAAAAAAATGCACCTTTTCCTTTTAAATGAAAAATCCGGGATATAATTATATAAGTTACCTGTCAAAAATAAAGTACAACTAAACAGGCAAGAGAAGAGAAAGTCATGAAATTTCAATCAATAATGACATTCATCACCACAACCATGACAACGTCAAATGCAATCATTCATTTGGTGATAATTTCATGATCTTGGGAGTGATTCTCATGGCTCTCATTGACTTCACGAAATGTCCTGTTTTGATTTTATCTCAGGAAGAACATAGATCCTGCACGATAAATTGTTCTGCAGCTTAAAGGATAGAGTTATGGTGACTTTCAGAAAGGAGGAAATCTGCCAGTCTGTAATCAGGAGTTAATCGTAGAGACATGCCCCGGCTTGGAGTTATTATGATTTCCTCGACGTGTGGGATCCGGACAAATCATGAATGTAGTACTGATAATGATAATAATGGTCTTCTTTACCCAGGGTAGCCTCTTCAGTGTTTCCATTGCTCTACCAGAGGGCCCTGCCATTATTATAACCATGTATCAGGCAGACCCTGATACCCATGTTTACATGTTGATCAAGAGGGACAGGGTGGGTTACAACAACACCAACACCACCACCACCACCACCAACAACAACAACAAGAACAACAACAAATAAATAAACAAACAAACAACACCACCAACAGGTCATGACAACACTACTTCTGCTACTCATTACTACTACTACTACTGCTACTATACGACTACTACCATACTACCACAGCTACCTACTACTACTACTACTACTACTACTACTACTACTACTACTACTACTACTACTACTACTATACTACTACTGCTACCATACTACTACTACTACGACGACTATTACGACTACTATTACTACTACTACTACTACTACTACTACTACTACTACTACTACTACTGCTACCATACTACTACTACTACGACGACTATTACGACTACTATTACTACTACTACTACTACTAGTACTTCTAGTACTACTACTACTACTACTACTACTACTACTACTACTACTACTACTACTATACTACTACTTATCCAGGGACACATGGCACTTGACGGGATTCGAACTCTGGACCTCCGATTGAAAGTTAAGAGTCACATCCACTATGCCACAGTGCCCCCATGTATATTGATTTTATTTATTTCCTGCGTTCATTATGAAACACGCACGCGTGTACAGACAAAACGACGAAATAATCAAGGGTTGTGACAAAATTAAAATGCAAGATTGGGACATGCATTCGCAGAAGGGCCAGGCAATGATCGAGGACGAAACAGGCGCAATCACTATTGCCGATAGACTCGAACCACTGACTCGAACCAATGACACCCAGAATGGGGTCAGTCTTCCTAGCCATTACACACGACATCTTGAAAGCTTGGGATAATCTCAGATGATTGTAAGGTATATTTTCTGATATTTGTGAAATCGCTTAACTTCATAAATCCTGTGATTAAGGGTTCAAATGATAACGCTCAGAAATCGTTTTCCCTCAAAGGAGTCTTTAATTCGAGGCAAGTGAGCTCGGGCTGTATTCAAAGGAGTTCAGTATTTGATGAGGTGTACGTAAATAAAATATATTCATGAGTAATATTATTATGTGACCGTGCATCACAAAACGAACACCAAGTCGCAGCTCTTGATTTTGCGTGATTACCTCAAACATGTCAAAAGGGTGAAACAGGTCAACCAAGTCAATCTTGAATTTTTCATACTTGCTGATCTATTCTTCGTCTACATTATTCATAACTTTGGGGTCAAAACGAACAGGAATGTGTGTCTTCAATAATTTTTCTACAACCCTTTTTTTTTGTAGAGTAGTGCGATAAGGTACACGTACGTCTTCTGAGTTCCTTTTCATTTCTTTAAAATCCTTTTCACACATCATTCAGTTTCAACTCTAATAACTTTTGAAGATAGAGCTACTACCTTGAAAATTCGCATTTATTATGGACAGAATGTGTTAATTGAACATGCTTAATTTAAGCTTGAATTGATAATTCCTTCATTGTTGTTGCTACGGTAGTTTACATCTTGTCTTTTTTTGTCCCATTCATCGCATAGCCAGCACGATTTCTAAAGATTAATAAGCGCTTAAATAGACTCTTTACTTCAGAGCTTCTTTTCTCGATTCACACCTTTACAGAGTGTGTACTTTCTTTCCAATATCTAGATAGGTTAAGAGAGTCCATTTAAATTGAATTATACATCATTTTAAAGCTTAGAATCTGTTCTTTCAATATCTGCCCTTAACTAAAAATCCATGTCTGGCGACTTTTTGTTGGTTTTGTGATGCAGGGTCACATATAGAAACAACTATCCGATTGTTAATTCGATTTTTTGTTTCTTTTTCATTTCTTCCTCCAAAATCTAAACCTCAACACTGCAACCAATGAAATGAAATAAATGAACATGAGATTCCTTCGCCGTCCTGATGTAGAATATAAAACAATAAAAAGTTCAGGTCATATTTAGACATCAACTAATAATTATTAAGAAACAAGATGACCCTTGAGCCCTTTCAAACCGCGAGCCCTGTTTTTCTTTTCGTATGCGTCATTCTAAAAAGTTCTTGGAAAATCATTTATGTCGTGGACAAACTCTTAAAAACAAACTACAAACAAATAGACAAACAACCAACACATTATGCTATCATTTTAAACAATAGTAGATTTTGTGTGAACCATTGCGCCACACACGAAGTTATGTTATTGCCTTATACATACATAAGACTGCATGCGATGGGATATTTCTGGATTAGTCCACAGAGGCCATCGATACGATCAATGATGAAACAGGTCTACTGTTATTCACAAACTGTAACAAGACGAGATCTACGGGGGAAGGCCCTAGAGAGGTTCAAAATCTTCCGCTAGATGATCGCCATTAAGTAACTTCAAATATTCCTCCCAGAAGTCTGTGTGGCGTACCACACCCACCTCTCTTGGGTCCTCTCTATTTCTTTTTTCTCTGCTATAACAAGGTTACCACATGTCCATCACGAGTTTAACAGCTAATTTCATTGAAGTAATTTTATTTTATGACGATATCGTCTTTGACGCAAATAAAGACCCGCATATTCTCCCAACAGCATTAGTAATGAACTAATTCGATTAAACTCATTGATCCAATCCAACAAACCTTCTCTTAATTTACGCCCAAAAACGACAACAATTATTATTAGAACAAAATAATGTGAATTCGCACGTTATTCAGCGTCACAATCTCCTGGTAAAATAGTACTATTTCGTTTCCAATCTTATCGGATCAGCAGGGTTTTGAGGTCTTCTATTAGGCTATTATATTTGTCAAGATAAATATCTAAATTGGAATCTGCATCTAACATTCCAAATTAAACCGGTATCGAGGAAAACAGGAGTTGTTTGCAGACATAACAATAATCAATTAAAAAAAAAAACAAAAAAAAAAACAAAACTTTGAACATATCTCTGTTTGCAATTTCGAGCTCAGATGGATCTCTGTTCTGGGGAAGGCAAAAACTAGAAATTCAAGATTCATATTTTCCTGATATTGGAAAGTTGAATACTAAGATGGAATGTGATTAATGATTCACCACTAGTAATAGAAAGCTTGCCTGGTATTGAAAAAATAAAAATACGCGAATGTTTGTATGCTCAACTTGAAAAATGAATTTGACTTGCCTACCACCATACTCTCACACACATTGACTCTAATACTGGAGTTCTCTAAATCGTTGTTTAAAGGAAATTCAAGATTAATTCATGTCATTTAAACGTAATATTATGTTATGGATTTATTTTCAACGCGCCGACGAAAACCGCCCCATTCGCTCAAAGCCACTCTATAATATGCCGAAAGATAACGCACACTCTCGACCTGGGTTCCAGTCAACGCGACGCGACGCGACGCGACGCTGCCCACCCTTTCGGTAAAATCCCCAATAAATTTAAAATGCCCAGGAGCGAATGTTGATTTGCTGTTTGCCACTATTGTAGTTGCAGTAGTTCAAATTGTTGGAAATTTGCAAAGTGCCGTAAATCCGTATCGACACACGAACAGGTGCCTTTTCCATCTGGATATGTAATCTTTCGTCTGTTGACAAGCAAGTGTTTTGGTTAATTATTATTCACTTATTCATTTGTTAATGTAAATATTGCAGAATGTGACAGTGCCCCTTTTTACTCCTTAAAATGTATATATATATATATATATATATATATATATATATATATATATATATATATCCCTGTTAAATCAGTGCGCATTGTACACGCAAGAAAATTGTCATTCTAAATTTGTCGAAAGATACCATTGAGATTGACTGTGCTGTATGTTAAACTGAAAAAGAAAGAAACAGGAAACATTTCTCGTGCTTGCCACTAGCTGGTTTGTCAGTGTTTCATTATAATGATTACTTTCCTCTTTTGTATTTTTTTTTTGTCTGTTTGAGACAGAATTTGTTCATTATTCCTCATGGCTTCCACTAAATTTTTTAACGTGTCCCTATAAACAGTCACTTTACGGCTTTCAAGGTTTCAATCATATGTTTTATCTTGAAAGTTAAAAAAAAAACTTTTTCTCTGTTTTGATAGATGATACAATCTTTTTTATTTAAAAGCAATAACAAAAATGTTTATATCGATGTGTGACACTTATATCACTTCAGATTTTATTTACAAGAAGGTATAACGCATTTGTAAAAAAAAAAAAAAAAGTAAATAAAAAAACCTCCTCCCCCACGAAAAAGAGAGAGAGAGAAAGAAAGAAACCGAAAAACCAAAATCATGTGCTGATCGCTCTCTTTGTTTTGATATACATAAAATCGCAGTGCCAAGAAGCTCAATGAACACGAAAACTCCTTACGTTTTCAATCTCATTAAGGCCTACACAGGGAAAAGTGTAACAGGTTTTCTTCTTGATCATAATCTAACAGAACATTTGTCATTTTTCATGTTTGTTTCCGTCAAGGTAAACAAAAATTTTCGAATCATTTTGTTATCATGCACCACAAAACCAACAAAAAGTCGCCAGACATGGATATTTAGTTAAGGGCAGATTCTGAAAGAGCAGATTCTAAGCTTTAAAATGATGTATAACTCAATTCAAATGGACTTCCCTAACCTACCTAAATACTGGAAAGAAAGCACACACTCTGGAAAAGTTGTAGTGTGAACTGAGAAAAGAGGCTCTGAAGTACACGGTCTATTCAAGCTGTGCTATAGCTGTGCCATGAAAGGGACAAAACACACGATGTAAACCACCAGAGCAACAACAATGAAGGGATTATCAGATTAAGCTGAAATTTAGCATGCCTCATTAACACATTCTGTCCATGATTAATGCTAACTTTCGAAGTAGTGGCATTACCCTTTCAAAAGTTACTAGACTTGAAAGTGAAGAGTGTGCAAAGGATTTCAAGACATGAAAAGTGGCCTGTAAGACATTCCCGATCATTCTACTCTTCCCGCCAAAAGGGTTGTAGATAAACTGTTAAAAACGCACTTTCCCATTCATGTTAAGATCTCAAGCTAAAGAATAATGAAGAAGAAGGATAGCTCTTTCAGAAAATATGAAAAACTCAAGATCGACAATACTTGAGGGATTCATTCGGAATGCAAAAATGAATGTCAAGTGTATTTTAGAGAAAACTCATATAGAAAAAGATGGTACAGATGATAGGAATCAACATTAACTTATCTTATTCGTTGATTGACTGGTCACCGCTCTCTGAATATCACTGGCAGTTATCACCAGGGGCGAGCCAATAAATAGGTCAAAATGAAAGCATTGCACGATTTTACTTCTTATTTGAACCGATCGCTGAACGGGGTGATGGGCACCCCTACGGTATGTTGGCAAACCCTCCGTATTCATACCTTAAAGTGAAATGAGGATATTAGATTTGATTGAGATGCGTCTCTCTCACGCACAGGGTCTCTCAATCTCAATTTCAATCAATGTCCTGTCCGAGGGTCCGATTATCTGATTATCTAGCACCAGACAAGAGATGGCGGCTTCCATAAGATGACTTCACCGAGTAGCTGCCTACAAGCAGTGTTGCATCCGAACCCAACCCCCCCCCCCCGCAAAAAAAAGAAAAAAATAGTTATGCCCTCTATTTATATGCATTACTCTTTCATTCAGTCTACAAATTTTCAAAGTCTTTGTTTCAAAGTGTTTTACAGATTAGAATCGTATTTTCTATTCTTCTTTAAGAATTGTTCTTTAAACTGTACACGCAGATAAGTAACATACTGAGGAGACTCTAGGGAAAGAGACAACAGTGTGTTTCCTTAATGTTGTCGCCCACATCCACTTCAATTCAATTCAAGAGATAGGGAGGAGAATGAAAATTTTCATTGACAATTGACAATTTGCCATTACGACAGAGCTGGATGAAGACAGGATGAAGCTGAGAGCGTTCTTTAGATTCATATTTCAGAACCTCCAACTGATGAGTTTTATTACAAAATGAGCTAAGCGCCATTTTTTTACATTTCAAAGTAAGTCCACCATCAGATAGAGCAAAATTTAACCTTTTCAGTAAAACTTCACTTCTGACATAACGAGGAATATTCTACAAGTTATGATTAATATCAGGTATTTTCTTTGTATTTAAGCAGCTTTAATCATAAATATCTCAGTTTAACAAGAATGTAGTTAGCTCGTTTTGCAATAAAACTCTTCAACTATAAATTTTGTTATGTGAGTCAAATAATCATATTCCGTCATTCTATCGGCCAAGACAGCGTCTTTGTGTGATAATAATTTTCTGCTCCTAACAGTTGACAGAGAAACTTGTCTTCATTGAATGGAGATAACCTCGTTAAAAATAAAATTACTCGAACACAGCATCAAAAACTATGGACGGACAAGAGTATAGACAGGGATGAAAATTTTCACACATCGTTTTACAAAATTGTTACGTTGTACCAAAGAACGATATCGTTTATATATTCACATATAGTGTAACAATATAGGAGAACGATGTTTTGTTTGTTTGTTTTTTTTTGTTGTTTTTGTTTTTGTCGTTGTCGTTGTTGTTGTTGTTGTTGGTGTTGTTGATGGTGATGATCATGTCTCCCATCGACTTTCACACAAACTAGTACTTTTTATATCCTGAGCTCTTTTAAGCTGGATTGATTCAGTATTAGTGGATTTTTCGGCATAGTTGCCAAATTATGAACAAATTTTTCATTTTCTATGGTGTTCACATAAATTTGTTATAGACCTTGTAATACACATTATAGAGTCATCGCCTCCTTAATGTGCATAGCGCCTAAAACAATGGTTACATCAGCTTTCCGTAGTTATTTCTATCTGACTGCAATGGAACTGTCTCCGCTCCCTTTGCTAAAACTGAACTCTTGTTAACAAGAATAACGTGAACATGCAGCCAAGTTTTAATGTTTGTTTGATGGACGGTAACCAAGACTGGCTAGTGGGTCTCAAATGGGGACGTGTACCTAGGAGAGTATTGATATTAGCCTTTGATGTAAACTGATAAACATGATTGTTTTTCACAGATATAGACATTGGAATAATAGCATAGGAATGACGGTTGCCCTGTGTATTGTTAAGATACGCAAGACATTAACTTCATTTGACATCGAGACAGCTTGTGATAATATTGATCAATTAGTTCATCCATTCTGTCCGCATTCATGGTTGTAAGATGAAAACGTAAGGTATAATTATGTTTGTTGGTTATGTATACAGAAGAACTGAGAGGGGGACCACAGGCGGACCCGTGATTACGTTGATTTCAAAATATCGATAACGATACTCACCACTAGATAGGCGTGGCAGTGGTACGACCAATGCGGGCGGTTGGGGTGCATAAACTTGCCCCTCCTTGTCCTGTGAGAGAGGGAGACACACCACGTCGTCTTGTCTCAATACGACGACGCTCTTCTCCCTCACCGAGCGGGTGAATCTTGAAGTCACCTCAAGTTATATTCTGGCAGCCCAAAGTTTGTCAATATGACTGAAAAAAAAATCATGTCAAACTAACGAACAAAATGACGGAAGCAGACGAAAAATTTAATAAAGAGATACAGCTCCTTGGCAGACTTTGATCGTACGCTGTTCGTCAGTCATAAAAGGCGCGTGTTGACGGATAATAGTCTTCGTATTGTCTTATGTCGTTACCTCGCAAGTAAGGCAACTATAATGTGTACATAAACTCTGCGGTTTCCACACTGTTTTCGAGGAAAAGATTTTTTGAGCTGGTATGATACAGTTGCGGTGGTGCGAGTTGCAGGGGCGGTCGATTGGTTTCCAAGCCGTCGAGATGATAAATCAACTTCGCATCTTTTATTGTTGCTGGTTGCTGGGATAAAACACTTCGGACCCACGTTTCGGAAGAACCTCACCTTGACCCCTAACGACTACTGTTAACTTCTTTTTCAATAATCGTCTCGTTATCTAGGTTTTCCTACTCATTGAGCACAATCACCAAATGTTGATTTGATCACCCCGTTGTCCACAAGCCACCACTCCGAAACGGTGTCGAATTTGGTGTCATGGCAACTGTTGATATCTACGCCCAACTAACAATTGGTTGGCAGCTCTGTGAAAAGTTTTCGACTGCCTAAACGCCAAACTACGCCTCCAAGCTACTGTTTGCTGTCTGGACAGTGGTGCCGCAGCACAGATTGCTCCGTCCCTCCCGTTCCGCGGCAGATAAGATTATAAAAGCCTTACCTGAGTGTACCCGAGACAGGGGAGAGCGAAAGACAAATAACCACCCTGCATGGCATGCGTAGAGGAGAACGCACACACCATTGTCACGTCAGTGCGTAATTTGCTACAATACTTCATCACATGTCTGTGGTCAAGGAAGAGAGTGCGCGTTGCTACCTACATGAATAGAAAAAACAAGATACAATGAATGAAATAGTAAGGAAGATATACAACAATATTAATGATTTATATCATTTATATCTTTGAAGTATCTAACAAAGTTGTAGTCAATCAAAACAAAACAAAACAAAAATGAAATAAATTCCACCATACTCCTGTGCATAAAACTGTGGGAGATGACGCATATCTCTTCGATGTGACTGTTTCGAAAGAAGACGGGCCAAGCTGTATCCTACGTTTGTCACCTATAACTTACATCACACTCGTAAAGAAAACAATATAACTGTCTTCATACCGACGTTATAAACCAGCCTCTTATACACATTGGGCGTCTCTCGGCAATAAGGTGAGCTGATTAGTACAACGTACGAACATATTTCTCGAGGAACAACACGATCAGTAACAACTTCCATGATTTCAACTGTAGGTGAGAACTATTCTAATGTAGACAAGAATGGGCAATACACGCATAAAAGAAATTGACGTTTTCATGATAAGCGGTCCAGACTGGATTATTTAACCGAGCACACTTTAGTTGGAGAACATTTATTCTCGCATTCCTTTCCTAATAAAGCCGTCTCAATATTATGCAAAAGAATGTATGATGTGTACCATGCTCGTCCCCAGTCCCATAATGTGACTCGCTGTGCAGAGAGTGAGGGTTGGTTCTGCCATGATAAGACTGACTGCTCATAACACTGAGCAAATATCAATATTGACCAGTTCTTGTCGTCTTCAAACCAATAGGACGGACAAGGAAGGGATCAGAAGGGGAAAATAGGACAAGCGTTATGATTAAATAAACTCTCACCAGTAAATGCAGCCGTCATGAGGCGAGCCGGTGTGCATGCCTTCACGCTATATCAATGTTTAGCTGGAAATAAATGTCATGCATTTAATGCATTTGTTTCAATCCAAACCATTTAGTGGGAATAGTCCGAGTTTCTTTGACATTCGTACTGCACATAATGAAGCCAACCAGGATTACATGTCGTTACTGCAAACATTCGTTATTCCGCATTTTCAATACCTCGAAGGTTCGATAGTCCTCAAATAAATAATTATACACAAAACCAAATAAACAAACAAACACACATACAAATGAACAAACCGGGATTCATGTTGTATCCGAAGGATTTCTTTATCGTAACATGAAAAGGGACTTGTCAAATCGACAAAGCGAGAGCTCGTCCTTTCTTCCTTCCTTCCTTTCTTTCTTTCTTTCTTTAAAAGCAAGAAAGACTTGAACACGGGTACACAAGTTCGGAACTAAGTTATTTGCTGAACGAAAGGTGGTCAAAAGGCGTGCTAGTACGGACCTTTACATGAAACTATTTTCTCTTTCTTTCCTGCAGTTCATATTCCATAAAACAACAGAGATCCACGTAGTGGACAAAACAATCTGTTAATAATATTTTATATGTTCTTCAAATTTCATGCAGTGGCATTTGCAACCCCATCGAATATTAAAGGTCTAGACGAGTGACCGTGACTCTGGAGACAACTGGCATTAACCCTTGCGTACAGATCCTGAGCATGAAAATAAAATTCAGCGATAGCCCTAAATAATTTGAGGCGTGGTAACCATTTTCTTTTAATACAACTTTCCCTGAACGCCCCATGGCCACAATGTTTTTATCCGTCATCGGCATTGTCGTATAATCACTGTGGCTGCGTTTATCATCTCTATTGCGAGTTGAGACGAAGGTCTTGTCAATGCGCAGCTCCTTTGCGCAGTTTGACCTTAGGAGGAGATCATACATGTAGTTTGCATTGGTAAAGGTCCGAAATATTAACGCGTTTTAAAACGGCTTTGCCCTGCAAACATTTATCTCTGGAGAAACGCGTTTCTGGATCACACTTTATTCAACGTTGCAGAAGGAAAAAACGTTTATAAAACTCAATGAATAAAACAGTTTTGCGTTTATCAGCTGCTCAACTTCCCTGAAGTCGTCTGGAAACTTTAATTTTACTTCAGAATTTGGTTGACAGACGCACATACAAGACAAGGATTGTCATAAAGTTATCGCCTCTTAACTTCATCACATCGTAAACTGATTATGTGCTCCAATTCCCTGTATCCCCAGCTCAGTCAGGGATGATATTACCTCCGGAGTGCACTTCAATTCCAGTTTTCTGGAATTCGTGTCATATCAATGACATGAACCGCCTAATGGCTTATAGAGCTAAGGGGTTCTTTTGGTGTCTTTCATTCATTCCTTCATACCATCACTGCAACACTGTCACAGACAGCTGCCATGTCTAATGTTGCGTGACTTGGTAAAATGATTATCGACATGCATTATAACTATCTGTCATGTCCCGATAAACAAACGTGAACAGACCGATCTCAAATAAACAGAAACTTAAACTTGAACATTGAGAGTCAAAATTCCCACTGCCTCTCACTACATCCTCGTTGTAGTCACCTGTCGTATCCCCAGTCATACTCTTTATTCCGCTCTCTCATTATTGCTATTTTTACACCCATCAGTTACACAATTAGTGTATTTGTTGAAACTTATCGACTGTACGTATTCAAGGTAAAATCCATAATAATTTGCGTGCCATTCAGCTCACAAGATTTCGAATGACAAATGATCTTTTCGCCATGTTTTCTTAAAATATCAATCGAAATACAGTCTTGTGACAGATTTTGATCCTTACCATGAGATCACGGGTAAAGTGCTGACAATTTGATACGTTGAAGATCGAGCTCGTAAATCAATTCCTCGAAGACATGAAACACGAAATAATTTTATCTTTGTCCAAATCAATTTCCTTTATTTTGGTAGTCCGTAAATGGTACAGAACGTTAACAAAGTTGAGAACTGACTTAGCAGTTAACGTTCCTCGAGGAAAATGATGGCGAGTAATATGAAACCATCCATCAATTAATGTGACATCCGACATGTATTTCCGTAATGACCCTGACCAACGCAATCAACTACACTCGTAAAAGGACAAGACTAAACGGTTCCTCGATGGTTAGGATGGGGATCAACGGTTCATAACGACCATGTAGTTGCTTTCCAACCGCTTGACGTTTATGTTACTTTCGACAAAATTCCCTCACCTTAGACAAAAAAAAAAAAGAAAAAAGAAAAAAATGAGCTCTGATTCTAAGATTGAGATTCCCATGTCCATGCAGCCATAGAAATTTTAAGTGCAAGACAATTCAATTCAATTCAATTCAATTCAATTCAATTCAAAAGCAATACAATACAATACAATAAATTACAATACAATACAATACGATACAATACAATACAATACAATACAATACGATACAATACAATACAATCAGAGGCGGATCCAGGAATTTCGTAAAGAGGGGGCGTGTTTACAAAAATAAAGGGAGGGCGCACGCACCCCTCCCCCCATTTTTTTCTTTTTATTTCTTTTGTTTCAACAAAAAATAAAGGGGGGGGGGGCGTGCGCCGTTTGTGGTCCTCCCTGGATCCGCCCCTGACAATACAATACAATACAATAATACAGTGTAACTCTTGCAGGTCTGTGTTTGAAAAGCCCCAGTTATTCTACCCTGGATCACTCGTCGGATAACCATGGATCGCCACTTGGACGACAGCCAATCATGGCACTTGTAGCATCCTGCTATATGGATATCCTTCACTTTCCAGCAATCTCTCACGGAAGTTTTGAAAAATGAACAACTTCCTTATGTCTCTGTTTGGAACTTCAGTGTAATTTCCTAGACTCGAGAGCGTGGGGATACCATGGGGCAGTGTGGGGTGGGAAGGCTGGCCCGGCTCGGATATGTTCGAAAATTCCCACAACGAATTGTACATAGCTTCATGACTGATCTCTATGTAAGTACATTGTACACATACAGCCGAAGAGTCTCGATTGGAGTCGACCATTACTGATGAGGTGCGTTTTGAATGCACACACATTTTCGCTGATGGGCGCTATTCGTGGTTTTGATTGTACCCCGGGGTCAGCGAACAAAGATCTATTCAATCAGGCCATCCATTTCTCCATACGTCATCGGGTCTTTAAAGAAGAAATCCATTCCAAATAGAAGCTAGTCTGATTAAAAAAAAAAAAAAGTAAAATCTTACGATTTCAACGGTAGAAATTTGGCTGAAATCGGATGGAAAATAAGGAAGTCATGATATTTTGAAGTTTTGTTAAATGCTGCAAAACAGTTCTTGTACACAGTGGATATGAATATGCAAATGAGTGAGCTTACCATGTCATAACCTCACAAATTTCCATTGATCATGTAAAAAAAAAGAAAAGAAAGAAAGATGTAGAAAATTTAATGTTTCTGTCATTGACGTCTGAAACATGATGTTATTTCCGGTTGAATAACTTCAGAATAGTGATCAATTGGATATACCAGGATTTAGGCCTCGGAAATTGCGTTTGAATGAAAACTGGAAATTTCACAATTTTATTTACAAACTATATGGCAAGCTATAAGGAAATGATATGCTCACCCCATTTGCATATTCATACTGATACATTCAAGAACTGCCTCCTGAAAAATGAGCGAAACCTCAAAATGTTTCCTTATTTTTCACCCGATTTCGTTAAACTAGTAATATTTTACTCTTTCTTATCAGACTAACTTATTTTGGACTGGATTTCCCCTTTAAGACCTGATTGCATGGAGGGATTGGTGATATTCGTTGTTCCAAAGGTCCGTTAAATCCGAAAATGAAATAAGGTTCGTTATTACGAAGATTCAATACTCCGGAACACACAAACTCCGTAAACCCAGATGTTCATTATTCCGAAAAAAAAAAATGATTTGTTCATTCAAAAAAATTGTCCTAATTTTGAAGGTTCGTTGTTCGAAGATTCATTACTGCTATAGTAAAATATTAAGGTTCGTCAATCTGAAAAAAAAAAGTACATACTAACGAAATTTCGGACTAACGAATCGATATAGGGATAGATGTAGTACCCATGTACTACTCCATGTTCATGAAAACGATAATAATTATCATGATGATATTCACCATCAACGTTATAATTGTCATCACTTATTCAATGCTAATCATTATTGTCACTGTATCATGTAAGGCGTGCACCCCTTGGGATTTACCCGCACCGTAATCCGCCCTAATACAATGTGCATTTTATCTATTTGGTTTTGTTGTTGTTATTGTTGTGGTTTAGTTTGTTGTTCTTCTTCCATGCTTTATTCTGTAATTTGTCATCCGCTCCAAATTTTCTTTAATTGGTGCACCAAGTTGGGTCCATGGGTGCACTGACATGGGAACCTGCGAGTTTGCGCTCGAAGAGGCGGGCGCTCTGTAATTATGGGTCCATTCCCGGCGGGTCTCACCGCTTACTTCAGTACCCGGATGTGACTGAGTTACTCCTGATACGATACATAATATTCACAATATGGAATATACGTTGTCTTACCATGGATTTCATTACAGCTGTTTCATGCAAACACGTACATGTACACACTAGCGCTCAATTCTAATGTCAAACTCGAGTTCAAGTACAGTGTCATGGTAAATTCTCAAGTGACAAAAGCAGTCATGAATAAGCGCGTCACATTCTGCGATCCCGCGGCGACGATTTGTTTGGAAATCACCTGTTCCGTATAAATATCGTTTGAATAGACGTAAAAAACCGACAACAGCTTTCAGAGAGTTTGCAGAGTCATGTCATTCAGTTCAAGGTTGTATGCTTGTATTCATCTTGTTTACTTGCAATCAGAACACCTCACGCTAACCCCCCCCCCCCCCAACACATAGCACAACTCTCACATCTGAGCTGGCCTACATGTGTTTTTCATTTGGCATCCAGAGCGCAGAAAGGCGAGTTATGGATGCTTATAGTTTCGAATGTCACATACATTGTAGCACATTCAACTCAAGAGAGGCGCAATACACTTCTTTAATGAAACACACACGGCATCAATGTGACTTAGTAATTGTCTGCAGCATTTGAGTGACAACTCGTCAAATCTTGTATGGTTGTGACGTCATTATTGATATCTCTCGAAACCATAGAAAGTGACAGACGTCATAATATATAACGCCAGGCAGGGGCTTACTAAAGAGGCAGCCTTTTAAGGGTTAGTTCGGGGGGGGGGGGGGGGGGAGGGCGCTTCATGAAGCATTTTGTCCGACAAAGTTGTCGGCCAAATTTGCTCTCAGCCAATCAGATGCAAGGATTTCAGTAGCTTGTAATAGTTTGTAAAATAACCATAATGCTTCATGAAATGCCCCCCCCCCCCCCCTTGAACATCAATGTAAAATTCTGTTGTTAGTGAGTGTTTGAGGACTCGCGGATAAGACCGTGGGCTTTGTGTACGGTTCGAACCCGGGTCCGGCAGTACCGCTCTCTATATGCACTTTATCATCATTGCCGTGTCTTTCTAAGAAGACTTAATGGCGTCGCTTCCGTGTATACGAGAACTATATCCTATATGTTGCGTTAAAGGACCCACTTCACCTACGTCGTAAAGAGCACGTTAAAATCAAGTCAAGTACGAAAAACTGGCTAGGGATGTTATCAAGAGACTGTCTTCAGGTCGAAGGAAGCAGATTATAAGAAGCAGACAAAATAAACGAACGTTAACGATGTGATATTCTAAAAGCCAAAATATGACAATACTTCATCCAGACATGGACTTTAAATCCTGCTTTCAAATGAAGTGTGATTATAGTATAGTTGTTTTAAGGCTTTACATTTTAAACAAGAATTCAGCAGCCTTAGAAAGTGTATGCATCCAGTCGTATTGTTCTGTAAAATTTGATGCCAGATGTGGATATTATCCTTTGGCTCCTTTGTTAACCCTTCATTTCGCGATGTGAATATTTCTAATATTTTTTTTTTCTTGTACGGTAAATGAAGGACCAGATGCGGTATAGGGACCAACAACGATACTTTGTTGGTGTTGTTGTTGTTTTGAAAAGAAAAGAAGAGAAAGAAAAACGGAACCCAATTAGACAAATAATTTGTCCCAGACAATATTGACATAAAATCAAACCATAATAGATCTTAAACAAATAAAACATTATTATTGGATATACAACATAATGTCTCGACGAGGGAGCTCATATACTGGGTAATTTGCTAATGTAGCATGATAAGATTATTCTCCGTTTCTGTTATAATTTTTTATACATATTTACTTGTAATATTGTACCGTCTTTTATCTGATTCTGAAATAGATCATCAGCAACAACAACAACAACAGCAGCACTGTAAATGATCTGTTTTCCAGCGTTTTGGGTGCGATAAATGAATTAATATATCATATTCAAATTGAAATGTGGCATGAATATCAGAGGTTACAACACTTTACAGTCACAATCTCAGCTTCAGGGGTTTTCGGTGTAGGTTTTAATAGCTAAAAGAGACATTATACAACTTGTACAAAGACTTTGTGCAGAACGTAATATCTGTATGTTTGTTCTCAAAGGGTAAAACTCTCTCTTCTTTTCTATTGCATAGCTCTCTTTCTGTCAGGTACTTCTATTCTCGTTTCTAGATTGCTTCACTCAAATCTCAAGTCTCCTGTAATGGATGATGAACATTTGTTACGGAGACAGAATGAAAAAGAACAGAAGAAATACGACACCGCCATTGTCTTTGTTTTTTTATTGTTTTTATTTACAAAAAACCAACACCTGTTCACACAGCCAAACAGCCAATTAATGTTCAAGGTTCTAGGTTGCTGCTCATACACGTCGTATGAGGTTGATCTTGCAATCTCTGGAAGCTTTCATTGCCAAACTGTGTTATATAAACGCTATGACTAACAAAGTTTTATCAAGTGTTCATGGTTAAACTGAATCCCCTGCTTTCGCGGAATTGTCATTTGGCAAAAGACATGAATGTTTCAGATGTACACGAATTATGACATGTCACGAAGCACAAAATCGAAAAAGACATAATCTAATCACCAGATGATGTCCATTATTTCGACGCTTCGTTTCATCTGGAAATTAGAAAAGGTTCGTTATTCTTATACAAATTCCTCATACCTCCAGGTTCGTTAATCCGAAATCGAAAAAGGGTTCGTTCATCCGAGCATTTTTAGCATTATTTCGAAGGTTCCATATTGACAGGATTCGTAATTGTGAAAATGAAATAAGGTTAAAAGTAAAGACTCTGCGTACTACAAAACTTTCGAAATTTCCAACCTTATTTTCATTTTCGACTTAACGAACCTTCACAATATCGAATCTTATTTGATTTTTGGATTAGCGAACGTTTGGAAAAACAAACCAAAGTTCATTTTTGGATTAACGAATGTTCGGATTAACAAACCTTCGGAATAACAAACTGTAACCCTATCAACTATGGATGTTTTAAAAATTATGGTCGTTGAGAACACTGGTCTTATAAGAAATAGTCTAGCGGGGCTTCTTGCGCGCATTAGCCAGTCAGCAGTTCCTTGAAAGATATGGGACCCTGCAGCATTTACAGGTATAATCGAAAACCATGAATGTTTTTTGTTGTTGTTTTTTTTACGCTCATGGGCACACGCACCTTTATTCGTTGATGTGTTTTCTTGAGTTTGTTAAAAATAATGACTTAGCACTTTTTTGGCCTATCATGACATCCTGTAATATCTTTCATGGAGCTCTACTACTTGAGAACATTACTTAGACAGTTCGGAATTAGCTCATGTGCACATGATGAGTGTACAAATGACCTTTCTTCTTTTTTTCTCAGTTGGTTAGTCACTTTACATGATGCATAGACTTGTCTGGCATAACAATTCATGGAATTTATCAGTCATGAAAAAAAAAAACACTGTGCCCTGTTGGTACGAATCACCTTTTTTTTTTTCTCTCGTCTCATGCGCAAATTGGAGTTTCGAAATGGCTTACTCCGCAAGCACACATAAATTTATAGATAAACATAACTGTACAAAAAATACCCCGCTTTAGTCACTCTGAACTGTCAACAAAGCATGCAACGTACAATGAAACATGACATGATACCATTCACACGATGTTTGAGGGTTTTGTACTGTAAACCTATCCGTACTAAAAAATCTACTAAACATATCTGTACTATACACTATACAATCAATCAATGGATGTCCCAAGTTTTCCCCCGAATGATGAGTTCTTGACTATCACACCACATCAGGCTTGCTTAGTCTTCATCGAAGGATGCTGTGGCTGTCCCACATTATCATTATTATTTTTATTTCATAAGAATGGGATTTATCACCGCCCCGAATCACGTTAATATCACAAGATATAGTCTGTGGAAATCGATGTGCGTCAGGTACCAAAAGATGAAAGCACGTATAAGTTTTTCTTTCATGAAATTGTTTTAGATACTACAGACAACTTATTTCTGTTCATGAAGATTCAGATATTTTATAGGGAAATTAGTCTGTGGCATGATTAATTGGTTACGGTTCATCATGCCGGAGGTTCTCTATTCCGAAGTTTCGTTAATCCGAAAATAAAATAAAGTTCTTTATTCCGAAAGTTCGTTAATCCAAAAGGGAAAATAAGATTTGAAATTCCCAAAGTACGTTCACATATCTTTACATTTTCGGATTAATAGTAGATAGAATTAACATCTACAAATTTGAGGATTGATTAATAACCTTCAGAATAACAACTATTTTCGGACCTACGAACCTTCTGAATCACGCCCTAAATGTTCGCATTAACTTACACTTTTTTTCAAGGAACCTCTAGGTATGCTAGGTATTAGAAGGTTGTGTGTTTCGGCATAACGAACGTCACACATCTAAACTTGATTGTTCGAAAGAGATTCTCTAAGAGAGAAAGATATTGAAGCTATCTCATCGCCAGTCATATCAAAACGTTGGTATTAAAGGAAACAGTTAATCATTTGTCGCCTCTGTAGTTTTATTAATGCTGTTTATTTCATAATTCTGTGTGGCATCAAACGTAAACTCTGATTCATTCCATCGGCAGTATTATCTCTGCAAGAATGTTATTGATTTCCATATACCTGATGATTACTTGATGATTTATGGTGGGTTTTTCTTTTATCATGGACTACTGAAACCCGTTAATCTGTAATAGATAATAGTTAGGTATGATTATAAAGATCAAAACAACGCCACTGCTTATACACGAGCAAAGTGGATGCAGTGTAGAGTATGTTGCAGGACGTACGCCAAACTTGCTGACTTTTATTTCAATCTAAGATGAGGTGCAATGTCATGCACGTTTCGACCAGCTTGGAGCCGCCTAAAGAGATTACAGTGATATTCGTTAAAGCCGATTTCAGATTGCGTGGCTATGCATAACTCATGGGCTATAGCCCGAACGAAGCAAATTACAATATTGTTCGCGCGAAGTTCATACATATTAAATGAGATCCACAAGTACGTGTATAAATGTATGTATAAACAGTAAGTGTACTTGCACCGACATGTTGCCGTGATCGGTCAGAATCATGACGTCAACTTGATGAAAAAAGTGCTTTTTTTCTGGTCTCTGTTCTTTACAGACATATAGCATCTCACCCCTTACGAACCATTACTGGATGACGTCTATAGATTTTAAGTGATAAATAGTAAAAAAAAAAAAAAAATCGCAACGGGTACTATGTTATTTGTCATATGTGTGAGTAACATCACATGTCATGAACAACAGGGAATTGAATTTATTTCCGTATTCCCTCTTGTTCTCTTGTTTGTTTGTCTTTCATTACAGGAATATAATTATGCCCACAGGTTGAAAAAAGTACTTTTCAAGCCGCCAAAAGTACGTTTACCTTTGAATGAATGAATGAATGAATGAATAGGGAATTCCAGATGACAACCTATGACATGGTTTTTGCAAAATCTGAACCAAAGATTGAAACAAAAACTGACTGATATCTATGTACATGGGACCATTTTAAGTTAAGGTGATTTCCGTTGACCTTTTTCGCCGTGATTCATCCAATGGGAAATAACATGCAATAACAAGTTTAATAGCAATTTGGATAACCTATAATAACTCATCCACGTTCGTGGATAGAGCACTCGTTATATGGTATGACCACTAAATAAAGGGAGCGGTTTGACCTCAATGCACTTGAGTTAAGACTTTTTTGTGTGTTTTAGGTCATGATGATTATTCCGTTGGGAGATGATAATAATGATAACAAGGTCTTCTTTACCCAGGGTATAGCCTCTTCAGTGTTGCCTCTGTTCTACCAGAGGGCCCTGCCATTATTATTACCCTAGCGCTGCAGGTAGGCCAACCCATTTAAATACCTGGGTCGAGAGGGACATGGTGGGTAAAAACATCTTGCCCAACTACGTAAGCACTGGGCGGGATTCGAACTCGGGTCCTTTTGGGAGTCGGGAATCTTATCCACTATGCCACGTGCACAGCGCTCCCACGAGATGATGTAGGTTATGTACCAGGAAACCAGAGTATGCACCTAAAACTGAGTAAAAATAACATTGTATAGTATTTCTTTGTAACGTTAAGTTCAGTTCGGATTTTTTTTTTATATATATACAGACGGTGATGAGGAAATATTTCGATGGAAATAGCATAAACATGATTATCAATGCATGTATATATCATTACTATTTTGGACTATAACTGGTTATCATATTGACTCCCTGATTCTCAAGTTGGGCGACTGCAGTGAGTCCAGAACGACTGTGCTTGGCTGATCTGTAATGAGCCCAGATTCTTGAGGATACTTTTTCTTCTGAGAGAGGTACACTGCCTTTCAATTCGCCAACGAATGTCTTTTCAGATTTTGCTAATTGTTTACAAGGCACTCATTGGCCAGGCCCCTAGAGTTACAATACTGAACTACTAGTTCTTATTCTTACAAACACATTCATATTCTGCACAGTTTTTAAGACACATTTCTTTTCCAAATCCCAACTTGTATAAACAAAATTACATTAGGAGACCGAGCATTTTGCCTGTTCAGCTCCTAAATTGTGGAATAACCTGCATTAGAGGTAATGAAAGCCCTACAGCTATAACAGTCTTCAAATCAAGAAAGATAACATTTTTCTTTTTTTTTTATTATTGTAAAGCATACCATCAAAAGCTTTTTTTAGCGCGGTATATTTATTTTAGATTTGCGCTTTATAAATTGATATATCTATAATCATACATGCGTATATGAAAAAAAAAGAAGTAATCACCAGAGTTTAAGTGCTCTATTCTTCAACTCCGCTGAACCTCGATTTGTTGTGGCTAACGTAGAGGACAAATTGCCAAAGGTTTGGTACAATTATCTTGTTTTTATTTTTTATTTCTGTACAGATAGTGAATAAACATTTTGTCTAACAATAATTTCTTCTTCGATTTTAAGTTTGGTTAAAAAAAGCAAAAAAAAAACTTATTGAAATTATCAGTTTAGTTTCTTTGTGCCGGATTAAGATAACTGGAAGAGAACGAAAATTAGAGAAATATTGCCTACGGGGTATGCGTAATGTCTCTTTATGACACACCATGGGCCCACGTATTCGCAATATCGAATTTTTATTGCTGTATATCGTGAGGGCTAGAAGGCAACAATGTTTTCTGTTTCATAAAACGAGGCGTTGATCTCCATAACAAATGACCAGCAGAGGTACAAATATCAAACGCTGTGATTATTCTATCTGAAGTCGCCTTCCCTGAATTTCACTGTAGTCTGGCTTGCTATTTCAATTTCAATTAAATTCATGTATTTTCACAAACTAAGTAAAAATAGAAATGCAAACTTTACAATATTTACAGCTAACATCATGCAAGATACAATGGAGACTTTCAAAGGATAATCCATGTCAAATGGACAAATACGGTACAAGTAAGACAATAGGACATTACAGAAAAAAAAAATGAACTATACAGATGACCCAAACAAAAAAATACGATAAACAAGTGATTAAACAATGATATTACACCCAACTCATTCATGTGTGTTTCATGCGGGGTTACTGAATCAAGAGAAACTGTTTACCCTTCGGACTTTTAAATGACGAAAGACAAATGGTAGATTTGAGTTATAAATAAAAGAGGGGGTGGATATCTTATTATACGTCTAGAAACATTGACTTCATAAAATGAAATACATTGATTCTTTTTTTTTCACAAGTTTCACAAGATCATGGTGCAATTTACTGTAACTTAAATATTTAAGTATGATGTATTAGAAGGAATTACTGCAATTATTGTATCCATTGCTCCAATTGCTTTAGTAAAATATACTTCCTCCACATGATTTTTCTATGTCAAGTTATCGTCGAACGAAAGTAGAATTGGATTGTTGATACCTAAAATACAGGTATTCATTCTATTTCATTTCATGTTTTTCTTTCCATCTCCAACAATAAACTGTACACGATCATGAACTCAGACTGATTGTCTGAATACAAAATTTTTCAAATATATACATCTGCACGTTAATCGTTACGATCGAGATAAGGTCACAAACTATAAACCAAGTCATATGAAATCTATCAACGTTGTATGAGGACAACAGGTAATCAAGTAGACTGTTTAAAACGAAAGAAGGAGAGCTAAAAAATCGCAGTTGTAAAGTGTTATATGTGTGTTGATGGGTCAAATTGTTTGACATTGTCTTTACCATGTTGATACGTCATTGAGCTCAAACGCCCGGCTAGTAGTCGCATTACCAGGAAATATAGTATGATAAAAGCTTCATTTTGTTTATTTCATTAATCTGAAATCTATAAAAAACTCCTCAAGCCTTTATTCTCGTTTAATAGCCTCTATTCTCGAGAAAGACGATTAACAATACAATAATTTAGTTATATGATGAGTTGCGTTTTAATTCAGTTACAGGCACGCCCAATCAGAGAATAAGTAATCAATACGATTATCAGTTTACAGCATTAAAAAACACACACACACACACAATATGATACAGCACAAAATGCAACAGTCACAACAGGACACAAAACATATTGGCAAAAAAGAAAGACACAACAGAAGATGACAAATATGTTCCTAGAAATATTTTGCAATGTAACACAAATGTGTTCTGAAGACTGTTTTTGTTAAGCTCAACTAACGTTTCGGATTGGCTTTTAAATAGAAATCATGTGATTTATAAATCAATCCACATGGAATCGAAACTTGACTGAAGTGCAGTAATGCACCTAACTGAGACCCAGCTTGGCGTTAGCGTCATGTAGTTCTTGCCATTGGATCTGAAACTTTACAAGGGGCCTATGCCCTTTCTTCTATTCAAAACAGCCCATCGTATTGTAATATTCTTTGAGTATATTCCGTAAGTATAATCTTCCTGCAAAAAGGGGTGTGCTGAAAATTATGGTGATCATATTAGTATTTTTTTTCAAATTTGAGCACATAAATAAATAAATAAATAGATAAATGAATAATATCCCAATCCTTTGTTAATACCAATACCACAGATATAGGAAAATTTGAATAGCACTGTTCTGTAAACAGGATAAAACTAAAGGCAACCTACCGGCCGTTCGATCGTATAGAACTGCTGAACTTCATCCGCCTGGAATTGACGTTAAAAAAAGTTTAACCTTGAAAGAATGAGCGTTCAAATCTGTACCGTGACGACTCCTATATAGGCCGGTCAGATTCGCCTTAGGCAGGGCGACTGCGTTTCCGCATCTAGGTCGGGAAATGGAAACTCACTATATGCCGATAGCCTTCTTGAAAATGTCTTAAGTATCATTTTGGACTGGATGAAATGTGACATAAATATACGTTGACCATGGGCACAAATAACCTTCAATGAAGGAAAATTTCATCAAATCGTGTGTAAATATGGCTTTCTTTATAGCAGTTTCACCATGAAAATCATTTGGCGCGTGAAAACAAAAAGTAAAAATTGACAACCCGGGGGTTCTTACCTCGATGGCCTGCTCGGCTGGCGTAACATCAAAATAATTTGTCAATTACTGTCAAAAACTTAGCTAATAACTATTTCAATTGTCAGGAAAAAATCATGGATTACGTATCTTGATCTGAGCAAACGAAAGCATGATAAAAATATAGTAATGATTTATGAAATCGTGTTGAAGAGAATAAAAACAAACAAATAAACGAACAAATAAAAGCAAAAACTTGTTTGTAACAATTTTCGATTGCAAAAATTAATCAAGAATAAAAGCGAATTAGCATATTCTACGACGTAACCTAAAAAAAAAAATACGGCTGTTTCAAAATTAAAAGAACGGTCAATTTTGAACTTTCATTGAGCTTCCATTAACTTGTGTGTGTGTGTGTGTGTGTGTGTGTGTGTACACATAGGTGTACGTGCGTGTTTGTATGTGTGTGCACGCACACATACATATTTACACAACAATCTTGCGATCAGACCCCTAACTTATATTTTCTCAAATTTTCCCGGAGTTTGGAATTTCTATCGCTCTTTACATCTGCAGTTTTTTAAAGACACCCAGTCGCGAGGATACATGGACATATTTCAGCCGCGGGCGGCAGCACGTAAACTCGCTTCCGAAGTTGCTATACGAAGCGAAATGTGTGTGTGCGCAAGACATCCCTAAAGCAATGTATCGCGCTATAGTATCTCGTTTGCTCGCTTGATTGATCTGAGCGCGGGGAGTACATTTTGTGTAATGTGAATTGAATGTATGGTATACTGTATGTACTGTGTGATGCAATGTTCGCATGAGCTATAGTAGCTAGCTGCCTATACTTGTACGACTACAGTGTACGCCTTCTCTTCATCGCACCGTCGATCGTCGTCAGTCGTTAACTACACTGTAATCGTCAGATCAGATTATATATAGGTAGGGTGGCCATCATGGACGATGACACATCGTCATGGGTAGCGGATATTACCGCCGAGTTGTCCATTCTGAACGCGGACGATTGGGTCGGAGACCCTGTGTCTTGTGTAGCCCTACTACATATCGACCATACCATGTAGCACCCTTATTGAAACCGACAGCGTATAATTCGCGCACTAAACACTTAGTACGCACTTCTCTGCGCGCAAAGCACTTAAAAATGGATTGGCTTTGAATGTAGATGAGGATGGTGTGGGAAAACGCGATAATTCATTGTTCATTAATGGTTTTAATCAAGGACAAAATTTCGAATGAATATTTTCACCGAATCGTAATGACAGCACAATGTTATGTCTATGGAAGTTTCTAAAAGGCTTCTAAAAAGCTTCGTACAACACGGTGTTCAATACAACTCGGTTTGCGTGCATTGTCAATGCAAAAACAGCGGTCGATCCTATTAACGCGATTTACCGCGGGGAGCTGAAACGAGGCCACGCAAGTTCGTCGGCGATATTTTTGCACTGAAACTTCGAATCGAAAACGGAACAACGGCATTTGATAGAGCTGGATTTTCTCAATCACGTAGGTCAAGTTTTTTTTACGTGAATTTCAGTGTTAAATATTCTTATCAAGCAGATAAACATTAGGCGGTCGATTAGTAGTAGGTCCAACCATACTTGCCCTGGCGTGTGTAAATTCAGGACGGGGACCGGAAGCGACTGTGCCCGTGCAGGGCCAACGGCCACAGTTGCACTGCACAGTGTAATTGTGGCCGTGATAGAAGGGGGCCGTGCACCAACCGACATACCTTCAAGTCGAAGTAGGGCCTAAACTAGAATCTATTATTGTTAGATCTATCATCTTTGAACCTTTAGCTCCCCTGTTTAAACGTTAGAGTTCTACCAGATCTATTGGGTTAGACTACATGTATGATGGAGCTTGCGATAGATCTATTCATTTTTTTAAAATTTATTTGCAAATCCTAAATCATATTCTTGGGGAATTTGCATAACATGATTGATATGAAAAACTTCTCATTTAATGGGACTAATGACATTAAACTGACCCAGCAAATGTCATTTCAATTACGGCATTATCATATTTTGACATAAATGAGAACGCGGAATTATACATAGAAAAATAGGCCTACTTGTCGATCAAACGCAAATGCCCTAAAGTTACTGATACTAGATTAGAAAAAGTCATTCCACTTCAATCACTGATTCATGTGTAGACTTCTACTTACACATCATCTGGATCTGGATTCCTTGAAGTTGTTGACTTGGCCAGCTGGGGTTGCTTGATTGGCGTAAGCCGTGGCAACACAATTCCACCGTGCATGTCGTAACACGAATTTGCACATTCGAAATAAAAATTCCTGCAAAACTGTTCATGCAACTCCAGCAAGTGGAAAGCAAAATTTTCATCGGCACGCTGACGCTGAAGCCTCCCCCTCTGGTCTCTTACTACTTGTCCTCCAGCTAAGAACACGTCTCTCTGCGTTCTCCACTCGTCGATAGTGTCAAACAAGTAGATACGTTGCCTCGAGTTGGACGGCTGTTTGATCTCCATTGTGAGGTTTCATTACTAAACCAAAGCCAAGGCTAAGCCGAAACAGTACAGCACTTTTTATTGCAAACAGTACTCGCATACCACTCACAATATTGATACTGACATACCGGTACCGACGACTTTCTATCAACTTTGTTATGTTACGATCCGACCCAACGTACTGTAAGCTGTACGTATAACACATGCAGCTGACGCAGCAGACAACATTGCACGATGAGATCATAACAACCTGCCATATTATGGCCATATGCATTGCAACTTGCTATACATGAAGCTTAGAGTTTTAATATTTCTTCATCAAAGCATATTTATAAATACCAAATATTAAACAACGTAATATATGAATAATTTATGATATTGTTATATAATATTTTCAGACATTTTTAGATATTATTGCCTAGATTGCTGAAATTGGCACCATAGTGCATATAAACAGAGACTGGAGCCAGATACGTACGTACGTACACCCTACAGCTCTCACTACTTGTTGTGTCGCGGACCGGGAGAGATTTTCATGCGCATGGCTGTTGTGCGGTTTTGTGCATGCACCCATTCGGCCCCATTCGGTAGGTATTCGGGCGTCCATGTTGAAATTACAGTGGACAGCTCGCACGGCGCTCGTGCCCCATCAGGTTTTCGCTGGTGCGCTGCGTAGCGTCGTGTTCGGCATTCGGTACGTACGGGGGTACAATAACGGGAGGAGCAGCTTGTCGTGCTTTTCTACTGAGCTGCGAATCGCCTGCGACGACCGGCTGCCTTTAAGTAACATCCATGTTTAGTGAGTAATGATTTATTTTAAAACCGGGAATCGCGTTTTTCAAGGTCTAAATTAAACAAACAAACACTCAGATTCTGGTGACATCGTATTGATTTTGTGATACCAAGGGTATTGGTTCAGGATTTGCTGTTTGTATTTCTGAGTATCTCACATTGACCAATCTCTATCGGGCAGTAGACGTGGTAGAGGGACGCAAATTTCGATGACAACTTACTCAAAGAAAAATTAGTGGTGGCAATTTATGGCTGATCTCATGAAGTCAATATAAACACTCAGGATTATTTTAACTACACATTTAATGACGAAAAGTTTTTTTTTTCTTCCAGTGAAACTCACGACTTTCCTTTTCATCAGACAGACTTGAAACAGCATTGAAAGAAGTGACAATTCTCAGACTTGCACTTTGTTACCGACGACATGACAGCAGCTCGAAACCTCCCCTTAGATTATACAATCATGTTTGCGTTGTCCCTTCCTTGTGTAAATTGGTTGTCTTTTTTTTCTGAGATGTCTTTCTGTATGCGCGTGTGTGAGCGTGAGTGTGTGTGTCCGTGTGTGTGTGTGTGTGTTTGTGTTTGAGTATATATTAAGGGGGTCTTTTATGTGTGGCATCAATAGAATAGTCTGAGCAGATTGATAAAGCTTTCTCAGCTGCGAGAGGATATTTGGCATCGTGACTGTGGTCCTAAGCAAACGCGCGTGTCGGACAATACGGAAACCGCTCGGTTCTGCGCCCGGGACCGTTCCCGTCGGGGGAACGTCGAAGATCCGATGTCATTCAATCCAGCTGAGTTTTTTTGTTCGTTTGGATGGTGTCATTAAACTGGAAGAATATTACGCTTCACCGCTGGTACGGGGACACTGAAATCATTACTACAAACACAGATATGATATGGTATGCCATACATCAATAAGCACTGTAAACACAGACAACTAGTAATAATTTCCCGGCAGCATATTAAGTACAATGCTACTGCATGGATTTATTGGAAACTTTACTTTGTATATATTAATATCTGTCTATTTGATCTTCTATAACCACTGGAGAAGAGCGTAGGTGTCTACCGAATATTTGACACGAAGAAAAACCTGAGGTTGTTCCGGTATAGTGAAACATTGAGTTCAGCACTTTCCTATGATTATTCAAAGCTTTGTGCTTACTAGTCATCAACAACAAGAACAAAATTTGGACAGAGGCTCGCAGAAATGTAATATCAGGACAGCAGAGTGACAGAAATTGGCAGCGGGTTAACCATGCTCAGTTATCAAAACGCCTGAAGTGCAGTTATTGTGTCTTCTTCATCTTCCCTATAAGATACTCATCGTCCATACATTTTCTATTCATCTCGGTAACCAACAATTCGAGGAAATTCAAGCTTACTCTTTGAGGGCAAAAGCTACAACAAATTCTCCTACAGGACAGTTGTAATAATTGGCGACATTATTTTTATTAACTGATGACATCCATTTGCGGCAAGACAATGCTTGTACCGATTGTAAGATCTCTTTACAGTCTCAATATTCATGGTGAACAAAATGAGGAGAAAGCAGTTGCATGATGTCAGCCTCCTCCATTTTTTCCTCTTTTTCTTTTTAATCGAAGTCACCAGGTTAAACTCATAATGACCTATACTTTCAAACGAATACTGGGTATTGGGGCAGAGATATTGACCTTGTTGACAAGTATTGCAGTTAAAGTCTCATGAGTTTCATTTACCGACGTAAATGGAACGATATACACAGTTTTGCTGATTTTCCATAAGATATCACTTTAAAGTCACCTGCTTCTTTTCTACAAAAATTGGGCGGCAGATGATCATCTTTATACTGCAATCGTCAAGTTCTAACCATCGTCAGTGTCTTGTCCACCTTCATCCTACCACCGAGTTGAATTCATCTCTGTGACCCATAATACGTGTCCAGGTTTCCGCGCTCTTTCGTAAGCATATTTCTGGATTTCATTTGCCAAATACAAATGTAATTGCAACTTCTATCCATTGCTGTTGCCATGACAACCTTAAAGCGCCCACATGTTGATTTTTAGAAGCGCTATGCGTTGCTTTTAATTGGGAGCTGAGAAAGGCCTGCGATGAGCACATCAAAGCTCAATGGTAGAGAAACATCCATTGAGAAGCAGAGTAAAAACTAATCCCGTAAGTATTCCGCTATCGGGGCAAAGTAATATGCTTGATTGAAATATCATATCACCAAACTATGCCGCTGCAAAGTAGGGCACTGCCATTTGATATATTATAATGATGATAAAACGAATTATCACTGATAATTTGTGACATTCTGTTGTTGAAATAAGATGCTTTTCTAGACTTTAGAAAACAAATTAGTTGCATAAACATGCTATTCAACGCTGAATGTACATGTGACCATTGATTCATAATATGTTTTTCTAATCACTCTTCACCAGCTTTCTATCTAAAACATCTCATTAATTTTGTAGCTGTAATTGACAGAAGATGATGGTGTACTCTGGTAAAACTTGGAATCAGGCAAAATCCGCTACCTGAAGAGGACCATGGCCGTGACATGTTATGTGTGTAAGGTGTGTATAATGATCTTTGGCGATGCATGGTATTGCCTCTGGTTGAGGCATGCCAGCAAAGCTCATTATAATTATTTTTGTGTTGCGTAGGGCATGTGAGCACCGACGTGACTTGTCTTTACATCTGAGCATAACCTTCATGCACCCTGATAAGGTTTTAATCCATTACCTATCATTAGTATGCTAATTTATCGTTGCAATTTCATATTCTTAAAACATAAATGGACTTTTGTTTGTTATCTTACAATCCAAAATGGCATTCTTAACCGCTAGAGGATTTATGGCTTGTGACACCCGCCTTTTAATGAGAGTGCAGAATATCAGCTGCTGGATAGAGCTGAAAACGAAAGAGATCTATGAAAAATAATATTCCACCCATTTTTTTTTTCTATTGTAGCTTGACATACAATGCGTTTTACTAGTCACTGTTTCCGAACTAAGGAAATCATATCCGATGTAATTTCTTCAAGACTGCCTTCCCCATAGACAGTAAGAAAACCTCTGATGAACTATAACTTGATTGCATTGTATGGCATATTGAGCATGGATGTAGGACACAATGGTGTCGTGCAAACAGTCGAGATGGACAGAGATGGTAAGGCATTGTGTTCTTGATCTCGGATTCGTTCGTCAAGAGGTTGCTTTAGTATATTACAGGTACACGCAAGACGTATTCTGTTCTGTAAGATAACATGGGAAAAGCTCAACATAATTAATTATAGCTTTATATAATTTTCCAATGATTCGACAGTTCTTTATATTATCACCATAGTCATGAGCTTCTTTATTTGATTGTCTTAGATTATAAGCATTTTTCATTGTCTATTTAGTTTGTCATCGGTCCACTTAATGAAAAGCCTTTACCGCTTCTAATATAAAGCGTGTTGTTGTTGCTTTCCTTGTGTAGGAATTAACTGATAAATCTCTGACGTTGAAATAGAAGTTAAGTAAAATGAGTCGTACTGTATTTTGGATATTTTCCCTTTGCACTTATGATATCAAAATTCATTTGTTCTACCCTCGTTTATCAAAAAATGCACAGCGTCACATCTGAGGAAAAAGAAAAATCCATTCACTAAACAATTTCCGACTTATAAGAGCAAAGTAGAAATGTACGACGAAAAATATTTCACATTCGTTTTGACGAGTGACAATATTTTGATCCCTCATCAAATATTCAACACCATATCATAGTAAGAAAATCTCATACAAGATTGTGATCGAAATATCTCTCCCCAGGCGGGTTCTCGGGAAGCCCTTCCTTGCCGTTGTATAGAGATGAGGGAACTGTCTTGATTTGGCCTTTTCTTCTTTCACAAAACTTTCTCAAAGATAATTATGCAAGGAACCTTGGAAGGTGGCAGACATAGACAGCCCAAATGCCAGGAATGCTGGATGGACAACATCAAAGAATGGACATGACTTTACGCCCACAGAGCCGGCTGGTCCCCATAGTTTCTCACATCTAATCTATATACTTCCGGGTCACGAGATAATGACGGTGATTATGTAGATGTATATACATATATCTATATAATACAACATAAAGACAGATGCAAATCATGCCACTATTACCAATTACGACTCCTGGACTTTTTTTTTTCTTTTATCATTTTTTCTTTCTTTAATTTATCTATATTTTTGCGAGTTGCAGGGATGCACAACACCTTGCCCCATGTCATGACAATTTCTATGACAATACTCGCCATCACCGTCCTTGAGAAAGTATAAATGATTAATCTGTCTGACTTCAGCCGAGTGAGGGGATGAATGTGTTTTGGTCGTTTAAAGTCGGATTAAGCGAGGGGACGTCACCTTTAACCATGGGTGACAAATGGCGACTGGACAGAGTGTGAATTTAATGAAGCAATCGGGCAGGACGATGCAATCTTTTCCTCTTTTTTCCCCCTCACGTGAGTAATCTATTAGCCGTAACAGTGGATGTATCGACGAGGAATATGGCGAATCCAACCATCCATGGACAGAACATGTACTTTTGTGAGTGGAATCATGCGGTGGTGCTTCTATCTGTTCTAGTCTTGTAGTCATTCCGTATGCATCCCATTACCTCCGATTTCGTACAGTATCTTTTTACGATATACAAGTAGCAAAGCTTTAACACGTAACCCAAAGTAGAAAATATTCACTGGGGAGGAAGATAAACAGAAAATAGTATAGATGAACGGTTGTGATTTCCAGACAGATGGAACGTCGATATACTAGACTATGTTTGTGTAGTTTTTGTTCGTTTGTTATATTACAGTAGGTTATACGGAATGACAAAATTTACTTTAGGGTATAATGATGAAAAACAAATCCCTTCAAAAAATATAATTTGTATAATGCATGTGATAAAATATACGATACTCTCAAAGGAGAAATTACTATCGAGAACTCTCATAACATAATATAATTTATATAAAATACAATTTTTTTTTCTTTATAGCGAAGAATATCATTAAAAAAGGGAAACAAAAATAACTGAAAGCAACGGACCTTCGAAATAACAAACCAGTTTCTCGTTTATTTTATATAACAAACCTTTTCATTTTCAGACTAACGAAATTTCGGAATCAGAACGTCACAATGAATGTAAGGATTAACGAATCCTATTTCATAATTTCGGGTTAAAGAACCTTCGAAGAAAAAAAAGAACATACGTGTGTCAGTAGTGAAGTTCTAGTAGGTGTATGGCTACAGACTACGTCATGAAAATTATGTTTTTAGTGAGTTCGCAGGACCGCCGGTGTGTACCCGGTAGACCGACGATCAATATTTATTTTGACAACACATACTATTCGGGGCCCTGTTTTATGAAGACTTATAATTGATTATGATAAAGTTGATTTCTCTTATAAGTCTATGGCAGCCTGTGTAGTAAGGAAATTATAATCGTTTGTATCTTTTGATAAAACGGGGCCCTGGTATTTCAATTATTTGTATAAAGCTTTCAGAATAATAGAAAATCATAATAGATTGACATGAATATAATTCTGATGCTGAAGACAATGATGGTAACCTACAACAGATTATAGGCCTATCCACACTCGTCCACACAATGACGAAAACAGCTGTGATGATTACAAATAATAGAGAATAACTATGGATATCATGTTTGACATTCAACATTACTTCATATAAAGGCAAAAGTGACGAGTTGTTGTTCGATATGATAATGCGTTCCCGTCACTCATTTCCTTTGGCACGGAAAGTCAGCATTTTAAAGACCTGATAAACCATGTCATAATCATGATCAGATGATGGGAACAGTCATTCAGTAAACATCCTCAACACTTACACACCAGTAGGCCCACTACAGAAGTGGCCAGGTTTTGTTTGTTTCTTGTAACTAAACTATGAAGATCCGTTTCCTTACGAGTTTATCACTGACTATTTAAAGCATTTTTTGTTGTTTTAATTTTTTACTTGCTTATTTCTATTTTTATTCTTCATATCTTAACTTTGCGGGGGCGTTTTTAAAGTGATTTTGCTCTCTAAAAAAATCGAGTGAAAATATTCACTCTTAAAGGAGTGAATACAAAAAAGAGTGAAATTGGGTGAATTTTGAGTGAAAATGTTCATTTTTACTCGTTTTAGAGTGACCTCAGGGATCACTCCAAAATCTTCGAGTGATCCCTGAGGCCACTCCAAAATGAGTGAAAATTAACATTTTCACTCAAAATTCACTCCAATTTCACTCAAAATTCAATCTTTTTTGTATTCACTCCTTCAAGAGTGAATATTTTCACTCGATTTCTTTTTATTTATTTATTTATTTATTTTTTTAGATTAGATGGTTTTAACTGCGAGATTCAAAATGTGCATATTTAAGAGCTTCGCAAACTCTTTGCTCACAGCTCACTCTTCTGTAATCGTTTCTATACTTGCTGCTGGATGTCACGGTTGAGAAAATACGCGAATCTTCGGGGTGTGAACAATGGAGGCCGACACTTCCACAATATCAATTTGAGGCAAGCACCATCGGTGTGCGATCTCATCTGTCACGCGAAGATAATCACTCCCCATCTCCACCTTTTCAAAGCATTTCAGCTTAAAGGGAAAATTGTCGCTTCACTTCAGCGTTGGTTTTGATTGAGTTAAAACACCAAACAATTGGACATGTACAAATTTCATTAAAATCAGTCAGAAAAGTGCAAATTAACAAAATCATACACAGAATGATAGCGAACAAACAAAATTATAATAGTCGTGTAGCAATTTCATCACAATCAGATGAAATAATACAACATTCAGGCCCGTAGCCAGGGGGGGTGCGTCGGGTGCGTACGCACCCCCCCAAATTCTGAAAGGTCCACTTTTTCATAATAACGGTTTTTAGCAATTCTCAAGATAACAATCCAAATAAATATAAAGACACATTATTATGCTACGTAAATGTGGAAGAGTACGTTTAACAATGTTAAAAATAATTGTACGAAACCCTTTTGTTGTATGAACCATCGGATCGTCCCCATGCACACAAACACAAATGTTATGTATCAATTTGTGCGAGCTATTATTATATTGGCACTGCATGCCATGGCCCTTGGCGCGTGTGACCGGTGGTTTTTTTTTTTTTTTTTTTTTTTTTTTTTTTTTTTTTTTTTTTTTTTTCACTGGCCGCCCGAGTACGTGCGATTCGTGGATGACATTGAGGTTGACACTTGCATTTTTTCACAGGAACAGAGGTAAGTGGATGAAAATCTAATAGCCTCAAGTTTACGTATAATGTTTTTATTATGATAAAAATTAAAGAAATTTCCTCGAAATTATAACTATAATCGAAAACCTGAGACATTTTATATCTACGTCTCACAAAGATATAGTACATGTATAAGTACATGTTGGCATGATGAAGCCTGGGGAGAGATTATTTATGTCAACTATTTTCCATTATGAATGCATGCTCCAATCAAATTGTGAAAAGGTGGTCATGAATTAGCATTTCTTACGAACGATCAGGAGAGACAAAATGAGTCGGATTGGATTACAATTCTCACTTACAGCTTTGTAGAAGTCTGAGTCAACAGTATCACACAGTACTTCAAGACGTATTATAGTACAAACGATTTCTTGAGCCTGCACCGTTTCAGGCTCTGTTCTGGATACAGCGGTAGAAACTCATTCTTTTCTTTCTTTTTTATTTTATCATTATTTACTAATCTCTTTTCTAACTTACAGGTAGCGGATTTCTTTGCAGGCCAAATTCGGAAATGTAGTGTTGATTATTACTTATACATTTTCTCATGTTGTGACAGTTCTATAGGTTCTCATTTTAAAGTGAGCCAAAACCTAAAAAAATTTTCACTTATAATTTCCAAAGAGTATTATGCAGGCACGCAAACTCATTTTAGTTGTATTTCATTTAAATGTAATGGGTAAGAGGGTATGAGAGAGAATGGAAAGTGCTGAGCTATGAAGTAAAATGTTTAAGTAAAAAGTTTGTCAGATAGTATTACAAAAGAAACTCATTCTTTTTTGTTTGTTTATTTTATCATTATTTACTTATCTCTCTTCTAACTTAAAGGTAGTGGATCTCTTTGCATCCAGTGGCGTATCTAGGGGGGGGGGGGCAAGGGGGGAACGTGCCCCGGGCGCCACTCCTTGGGGGCGCAAAAAAACGAAAAAAAAAAAAACGAAGAAGAAGAAGAAAAAAAAACGAAGAAGAAGAAGAAAAAAACAAAAGAAAAAGAAGAAGAAGAAGAAGAAGAAGAAGAAAAAAAAAAAAACTCGCCCGGAAGGGGGAGGGAGAATGGTAAGGGGGGGGGGGGGGGGGAGGGGCAGAAAACCAAATCAAGCAAGATAAAAACAAAACATGATGACGCGGACAAAACGACAATGTTTATTGTATTCACACAAACATTCTATGTTCTGTGAGCTGAAATACAAAAATTTTCGGTTCGCTCGCTGCGCTCGCTCGCCAAAATTTGTATAAAAAAGAAGGTAAGAACAAAACGTGATGATGACAAAATGGCAGTGTCTATTGTGTTCACACATGTCATTTTATATTTAGCAGGCAAAATGTTTCACGGAGCAGCGGCTGCAATTTCATTCCTTCTGAAGCGATCGCCCATTGGATCAAAAGAGGGCGTCAACGGTTTCGAACATACGGGGGGGGGGGCGCAAAAAACAATAACAAATCAAACTAGATAAGAACAAAACGTGATGATGACGCGGAAATATACAAATTTCGGCTCACTCGCTCGTACTAATTTAGAGTATTTTTTCAAGTCCTCAGTTTGTTGGTATAAATCGTTATCTATAAGGCCGTCACTATATTTTGATTAGAATTGTAAGATTTAATAAGCAAAAAATGAGACAAGAGTTTCATGATTTGTAAGCTGAAATACAAAAATTTTCTGCTCGCTCGCTGCGCTCGCTCGCCAAAATTTGTATAAAAAAAGAGAAGAAGATAAGAACAAAACGCGACGATGACGCGGACAAAATGATAATGTCTATTGTGTTCACTCATGTCATTTTATATTTAGCAGGAAAAATGTTACACGGAGCAGCGACTGCAATTTCATTCGTTCTGAAGCGATCGCCGATTGGATCAAAAGAGGACGCCAACGGTTTCGAACATACGGGGAAGGGGGGCGCAAGAAAAAAATCAAAAAAGATAAGAAAAAAACGTAATGATGACGCAGAAATATACAAATTTCGGCTCACTCGCTCGTACTAATTTAGAGTATTTTTTCAAGTCCTCAGTTTGTTGGTATAAATCGTTATCTATAAGGTCGTCACTATAATTGTGAGATTTAATAAGCAAAAACTGACAAGAATTCCATGTTTTGTAAGCTGAAATACAAAAATTTTCGGCTCGCTCGCTGCGCTCGCTCGCCAAAATTTATATAAAAAAATATAAGAACAATACGTGATGATGACGAGGACATTTACAAATTTCAGCACACTCGCGCCCACTAATTTAGAGTATTCTTTTTAAGTCCTCAGTTCTTTTGGTATAAATCGATATCTATAAGGCTGTCACTATATCTTGATTAGAATTGTAAGATTTGGTAAGCAAAAAATGACAAAAATTCCATGTTTTGTAAGCTGAAATACAAAAATTCATTACATTTAAATCACCCTCAAAAAGATCCCTTTTAAGTGCTTGAAAAAGCATCATGCGGACTTTGTTTAAAGTCCCTACCGGGATGGGATAGGGGTTGAACACTTTTTTTCAGAAATTAGGGGCGCAATTTTCGTGCTTGCCCCGGGCGCCGTTTTCCCTAGATACGCCACTGTTTGCAGCCCAAATTCGAAAATGCCCAGAGACAGCTAGTAACCGAATAACCTACTATAATTTAATAGATAAGAAATAACCATTCCAGTATGTATCTTAGTGTGCACAGTAAGACAGATCAAATCAAATAGGAAAACATCTGAGCACTAAGCCTGAGGTCTGAATTTGCACTCAACTTCTTCCAATGGCTAACGGATGTTTAATTTTTGAATTTCACTGACCTCCAAATTTCACAAAGAAAACCTTCTTAGCATGATGATTATGGTTAATATGACATTTGACTGATATTGGAGATGTTTGCGAATCGGATCTACTACCTTTAATATTATTAATCTAAAATGATTATTTGAAAGTTCGGAAATGCTGGAAATATCCTACCACAAGGAGGCAAAATATAAATGGTTCACATTTACAATTCATTTTGTTTTAAAAATTTTCTTATCTATTTTCGTTTTTGACAAACTCGCATACCAGGCTTCAGGCCTGCTAACGCGGGTATACAATAGAAAAAATAAAAGTTAAAACAACACCAGGAAAATCACTATTCTCAATTTTGCGGCGCGCTACGCGCGCAGAGTCTCGAACACAATTAAACTTTGCAACTTCCTGGCAAAATGAGTTTTTACTATTTCCTAGATGAAATACCGTAACGCGATTGCATGCAACAGACAAAAATACAAATTTCCTCGAGACTTTAAAACGTCATTAAAACAGTCAAAATTCACAATTTGCGGCGCGCTTCGCGCGCAAATTCTTATACAACTTTTGTAGTTCGGTCGTCCAAAGAATATATATATATATATATATATATATATATATATATATATATATATAATAGTGTGTGTGTGTGTGTGTGTGTGTGTGTGTGTCATCATTGGTATTGGTACCGAAGGTCCGTTTTTTTAGTGACCGCACCCCCCCTTGAAAAATCCTGGCTACGGGCCTGACATTATTTATCAAATTAATCCTAAACCCGTTCGTGTTTTCACTGAACCGTTGTTGAAACCTCAATAAGCGATTATATCTCGGGCACGGGTGTTATGTGATTATAGGTTGGGGTAACAGTGTGTTTTATCATCATTATTATTGGCATATGACGGTCATAGCAATCATGTTTGCCTGCTTGTGTGCAAGCAACTTATAGTCACGCGTCGTTATGGCATCATCACTTCATTTCAATATACAACGTTTTTTACGCTTTTGTAAAATCATACGAAATTACAAATGTCACTTTTTTTTTCATGACTGCGTAGTCTAATTTTTTGTACTTCCGTTAACTCAATGACACTTTGATCATAAAAACCCAACTTTAACGCAGAGGGCATTTCACTTTTAACTCCATACCCCCGCCATATAACGTACATCGGAGGGGAATAGGTAAAGACGGAGCGCAATTGGAGTCTGATTGTTCGTATCCACAATCAAATGAAAATAAATATCAAGTCTTTTTTTTTCTGCTGCTTTTTCCTTTTTATGACAGAAGAGACAATAAAAGATCGCGTTCAGACAGTTTCAAAGCTCTACGCTCAAGCTGCTTACCAAAGCATTGTATGTTATTTTTATCGGTGTTAGGCTCTGACTACTGTTATAATAGTTCAGTTATTCATCACTTAACCGAATCAATTGATGTATTTATTCAATATTTACGTATCCGTTTTTATTTAATCTATAAGTGTCGGTTCCCTATGTTTGTTTCTTCGTTTGTTTGTTTGTCTTTCTGTCTGTCTATCTGTCTGTCTGTCTGTCTGTCTTTGAACAAGATAACTCAAGAACGTCTAAACGAATTTTCAGTAAATTTGCAAGGTATGTTTACGATAAAGTTACCAAAAAAAATCAATTTGGGGGTCATGAGATCAAAGTTTAAAGATCATGGGATCAAAAAGAATATAAATAGCTTACATTTAATCTCTCAATAACTCACCATTTGCAGATGAAACAAAAATCCAGCAGTAGTGCTTTAAAATAGTTCTAAAATGTGAGTTAGGGATAGAAACAACCACCGTAAAAATTTGAATATGTATAATCAATGTTAAGTATTGTTAAATACACAAAATGTGAACAATAGTTATAATAAGAATTCTTCCAGATTAAACCGTCTACAGTTACGCTTTATTGAGAAAAATACTGATATCTCCTTATATTTTAGGCTTTACTGCAAAAATTTTATTTGGTAGGATGTTTTGTGATACAACAGACCTACACATATTGATGAAATTTGATATCTTGAACATTTTGAAAATCACTGCTCCCAAAGGTAAACTGGACCTTTAAGATCATATTTTCATTAAAACCAAATGTATTGTGTAGATGTCCCTATATCTGTGTATTTGTGTTGAAGATGCTGCCTACGAAATAGCGATATGTTAATCATGGCTGCTTGTGGAGGTCCGCTCTTGCAAAGTGCTCCTCTAGTTATTATTATTGATTTGTATAGTTTAGTGAGCGGATTTTTACCGTCATCTGAAGCATTGATGCCGTGAATGTAATCCAAGCTATGAGGCTAAAAGTCTCTCCGGCGAAAAGAGACATATGTGGTCGTTTGTCTATTTTCTTTTGTTTTTTATGATACTCCTGTCACATTTTATGTGAGAGCGTGACGTATAAAATGAGAGGATAAAGGAAAGAAAAACCAGGGATCGACAAACATAACCTTTAAACGTGTTAGCGTGGAACATCTAAATGTCCATTTAACCCGAGACTAAGCTGTTCAATTCTATTTATACGACGGAGGAATTTGTAAACCTGCTTCCGATGATATCTCCCTATGATACGAGACATCCAGTGTTATGGTGTCATGTGATAGGACATTTACTGTGGCTGCTTCAAAGCACTGGAACAATTTATTTACCACTTACCGTTAGACAGTCTCCATCAGTTAGTGTTTTCAAAAAAGCCTTGAAAACACATCTTTTTAGTAGCAACTAGTTCGTAGCTGTAACATTAATCCAATTACACATACTGTCGTACATGTTTTGAATGGTATTGATTGTAAGCGCTTTGGGCCTTGTGGGAAAAGCGCACTATAAATAATAGTAATAATAATAATAATAATGTGCACATTAATTACAACAGACACATACAAGACAATGTGCCTCAGAAAACCATCCATTTAACTTGTTCATGTTTGGTCAATCACAATAAAAACAAGTAGGGCCAATTAATAGCATGGTCATGATGGTTGCAATCCTGAAGGAATACATGCGTTTATCGGGGGGAGGGGGGGGGGGGGCGACGTATTTTATTGTCACAAGAAATAGCATAGGTAAATAACAACTGACAGATTGAGCCTGATACTAATCGGCCAGATATAATCGCTAACAGTGATATGACATGATCAATCCAATTCAATTATTTTTTTAATTGAAGTTAACTAGTTTAATATTGATAGAGGGCGCTGTATCGTAGAAGTGTAAAAGTATTCATTGATCAGTTCTCTCAACGCACTTCCCAGCTCAGTTCTATTGCGTCCCAAGTTCATATTCCACTTTGCCGCATTATAACAATTTCCAATGATCTGCACCTACATCAACAGAACCATTAGCAACACTTAGAGGTTTGATAATCATACAGCAAAATTTAAGTTGCAGCGAGCCCTGTGTGGGAATACTGCGAGGGAAGCTTGACTATTGTCTTTTAAAGTGAAAACAAAGTTCTGGTAAGGGCTTGAGAACCCGTCTGGCACCATTTTTGCTTGCAACATATCGAAAGAGTCTACAAAGAAACTTACCTGGCTGACGCGGTTTGCCGGAATGATGAGTCGTTTTGGAGTATTTTGAGAACACTCAAAACACTCCAAAGAAGGCTCCAGACTAACTCGGTCTCAGGGAGAACTCGACCCTATTTCAGACAATTTACACGCAGTTCGTGATCGCCTTATTCTCTTAACTGTATAATACCAAATGAGGCCTAACTGAACAGACAGGAAAGTGCTTGCTAATCCTGTACAAAACAAATGAACAGCGCACAGTCCTCAAGCCTATACGCACAACACCTCAGCTGCTGAGATGCGCGGTCTTTGAAGTTTTTGTTGTTGTTTATCAAGCGTCTTTGATTGTTTTTAGAGGTGCTTGATAGGCGCACACTAATTTTGCACGCGCGCCAAAGAGGTTTTTGATGCGCGCGTTGTAACAATTCGGACCATTACTGCGAGTAGCCATAGAACGCGAAGAGCTACAACGCAGTTTATACAGGCCGCTCCCATAGTACAACACTGCCCAGAGGGACAACCAATACAACTCAGCCCGCCGTCAAAGCGAGGCCGAGTTATCCCCGTAAGTCCGAGTTTAGCCTGACTCAGTTCGGGTAAGTTCACTAGCTGAACCTGTTTGGTTTATATTTCGCATTTTCGTCGTTACCCATCGAATATCTTATTATTACAGCTTTATTCCGCACTTTTCCTAGGCATACGTTCACATTTGGGAGCGAAATTTGACAACTTTTGCAGGCGTTCCAGAACTTTGTTTGGGCTTTAAAGACAAATATCATATCGAGCTAACAGTAACAAAACAAACAGGCCAAAATAAATGGGAAAGCACATTATGGTCATCATCTGAAATAATAATCTACGTCAAGATGAAACAAAAAACAGAAAAATATTAGAAAACCTGAAAATTACAAAACAAACGACAATGACTAAATGAGGGCCTATCATTTGGGGAAAAAAAAAAACAGAAAAGTTCTTATCAATCAAGGAAACACTGTAAAACTGAAGGAATGTATAAAGCCTTACATGTTTTGGGTACACGGGTTGAGGAGAATGAATTCCTTTACATTCATGATGAATGATAATTATGACGGGGAGGAAAGTAAACGCTTATTTCCTCACTTATTGACAGGGGATTGCAGAGCGAGTTGATAGATAGAGTTGCGACACTGGGGTACAAAGGTCACGTCAAATAGTTCCCCCTGGTCGTCGATGTCGACGAAATATTTCTACAGGGTTTTCACATAGGCGCGCAGTACCCTGACCCAGCGGCAGTGTGAGATACCATTGTTGCTTGCGACGGGAGTGTGACTTGTTGAGAAAAATGTCCTGTTTTTACGGCAATCATGTAAACATAATCAAGTAGAGAAAGGAGTATGGTTGGGTGTTCATAATATCGGACACCTAACGTTTTTCTATCAATAGAAACGTGAAAAATCTCACAATTTGCCTGAAATTTTACTCACGTGTGGAGAAAATACTCCGGATTCACAAGCGCGCACTGAAAATGCGATCTGAGGTACGCGCTCTAGATGGCGGCTTCGAACGCGTGGGGTGTCATTTTTTCCGCACTCAGTTGCCGGGCTCATATCGACCGACCACCCCGCCCTCTATTGACAATACGTATAAAGCGTACTTAAACGCGTTTTTTCGACAAGCTGCTGTTTTTTTCTAGTCGTAATTTTTTTCCCCAATAATATTTGAATATATTTTGAATCCTTCGATATTACTTTTGAAGGACTGTTTGATGAATTTGACTTGATTTTCATTAGGAAACTTTTCATCGTAATTGAAATAAATTAGATGAGTCGGTTTGTTTTTTCACATTCATTTCTCGTTTCTGCATCAACTCGTACGGTCGTAGCGGGCGACAAAATGTTCATGTCATATATATGTGTAACGTGTGTGCACGATCGTACAAGCGGCGGTGACAATTTTGCGGTAAAAATCGTCAAATTTATTACGGAAGGATACTCTACATCTAACAACGAGTCAGCAAAGGTAGGCCTAGTTACATGTAGTTACACGATAAACCTTATTCAATTTTGCTAAATTTCGGTAATTTAGAGGGAATGCTTAGTTGTTTTCGCCACATTTTACTCGGTAGCGTAGCCCAGTGAAGAATCGAACACCATTGCGCGTAGTCCCATGCGTACATTTTCTTTCTGTACGCGCAATGCCATTATAATGCGCGGTCGGTCGTTATGGACCCGGTCGGTGGGTTGGACCCCTACCATACTTACTGTCGAAGTTAAGGAAACGGATGCAAACAACCGGAAAGGATGAAATATTTTCAGAGTTGTTTTAACACTCCTGGATGATGTTGATGGGTGAACGTCAAAATGTAAGGACGGAAATATCATGAAGTCCCACTCCTTTACAATTGTTGTTGTAATTCAAAATCCCGGGTTGTGGGTCTTTATTGTTGTTATGACGACGAGGGGAAGCTATTTTGCACTCTCGCGCAAAACCCATGCGCGGAGCGCGTAACTCTACTTTGCGCGAGCCACGGAGCAAAATAACAATGGATGCATTGTTTGCGTCATAATAGGGTACGCGGTTTTCTAAGGTCTTATCAAAGAGATTTTCCCCAGTGACTGGTGAGGAGAAAAATCTCTTTGGGTCTTATCGACATCATACGACCAGGGGGAACTATTTTTAGGGATTGACCAATCAGCAAGAACTTCCGGTGTTGCAACTTTATCTATCAACCCGCTCTGAGGGACTGGGGGATTGAGACACGCGCCCTCTTTCGACAAAGAACCTGTATGTGGGGCTTATTATCAGAAGCACCCACTGATACCAATGTATCAGTGGAAGCACCCCACGAGCGAAATGATTCATGTAAAGTAGAGTGATTTTATTGTAGGAAAAAAGTCGTCTCTTTCGGGTATTTTACAGTTTTTTGTTTGTGAGTTTGTTTGCATTTATTTCGAGCTGAAGTCCTTGAAACAGGTCCTTATCTAGCCTTTTGTCAAGGCCCTCTCGCTGTATGGTGAAGAGAGCCCAGCAGCTGAGTGGGGTTGCGCGAGGGCCTTTTGAGATCTGCTTCGCATCCTTTTGCTAGCCCTTTGAATTACCGAGTTTTGCTCCCCGATTTCGGGAGCAAAAGTCGGGGTCCAATCAGCGTGTCTGTCTGCTCGAACCCGATTTGAATAGAGCGAATGCACGCCGCTGCCGCAGACCTCACAGAACTCTACATACAGAGTGTAGAGTTCCGTGGCAGACCTCCTCGGGTGGTCAGAAATGCATGCGAACAGGCATGACCATTAAGGCTGAGGATGCGGGGAGCGCGCCATTCCATTGGTTGACCGGAAGCCAATAAAATGAGTATTCAGAAGGGTTCACGTGTCATGAATGATAATGTGTGAAGCAGATCTCAAAAGGCCCTCGCGCTGGCGCGCTCGGCTGGGCTCGCTTCGCTCGCCCATTACAGCGAGAGGGCCTTGACAAAAGGCTAGTCCTTATCATGCTTGTTGGTGAATAACACTAGTGAATAGATCGGAAATATAGGCTAGTAAAGTATCGAGTTGCTCGAGATCAGTGACGAACAAGAGTCAAAGGTCATCCGGTTACGCAGAACAAAGCATTCGGGGTGGCGCCCTTTTTCGGATTGTGATATTAAAGGGGATTTTCCCAAGATCTTCACAAACAGACTGGACTCTCTTTTTCACAACCACCACACATTGATCTACACGTAATTGACTGGTTAAGTAGTGGTCACCAATGCTGTTGTGAGTCCGACCACACAAGCAGCCATCCCAGATGTTATGCCTTGTCTGATAGCCCATTGCAGATTTTTCATGAGGAGCATAGATTATGAATGTGGAAATGCAGTACACAAATAGAAATAAAAAGATGTAAAGATTCAAGGAGTGTGAAGTACATATAGTAATTGTGAAAGGCTCCGTTCATAACTTGAAAGTTTGTTTATGTTCATGTGCCAAACTCTACATCGCCATACTGAGAAAATGAACATAAACAATGATATACAAGTAAAAATGCTCGAACATTAAAAACAGCACTAGACCTATACCTCCTCCAATAGTTGCTCGAACATAACATTATACCACTAGGAAAACGAGGGAACATTTTATGACTTTTATTTAAAAAAAAAAGATAAAAAATACTGAAAAAGAAAACCAGTATAAAGAAATTATCAATCATCTTTCTGTAGACTTACACATTTATTTTTGAAAGCATTACTAAATGTTTCACTGAAATGCCGGGGATACTTTCCCTTTAATCATCTACAGTAGCATTGCGGTTATTATGAAAATATGTATAGAGTCCTCTCCACGATCAAAGGGCATGGTCATTGTAACACCGGAAGTAACGTAGGAGAAAGATCTATAATTATGGGACGAAACGTATTATGATTTCTCTCTTCCTACATGAACAAAGGTCGGATTCACCCTTAAAAGGCTAAATTCTTTATATTTCCAGGCAACCGTTATAATTACTGCCACATGCATCATTGAGTGAAGCAAACATCGTGATTACAGTTATTCAAAGAGTTGGTAAAAAAAAAAATACATGTACTTAGATACCATAATAGATGGACCGGATATCCGTTTTCGGATAGATCTGTGGTTCGAAACGCTTACTTCATCACTTTCTTGATGTACATTAGCTGACACAGCGCAATTAGACCACCTGTTGTAATTCACGTGCATGCGATAAAAATGTGATAAAGCCACTGAAGTTGTAATATTTCGTATAGCAATGGTTATCCAAGTAATACATCCTTGGGCAAGTTGTTTTACCCACAATTGTCCCTCTCGACCCAGGTGTATAAATGGGGACCTGGCAATGCTGGGGTAATAATAATGGCAGGGCCCTCTGGTAGAGCAGTGGCAACACTGAAGAGGCTACCCTGGATAAATAAAACATTATTATTACATCCTTCATAAAAAGTAGTGACTTTTAAGGGGCATCACTGAGACTTATTATTTCTGTTCATGCTTTTGTTTCGTTTTTTTTTTCTGTTCTAAAAATAATCTTATATGCAGAACATAAATGTTTAATGCTCAAACCTGAAGCCGTAAAGCGTTAGGGCTTACATACATTATTTCAATAAAATAACATCGCTGCATTTTATTGCGATATTTTTTTACCATTTTTACCTTTGTGCAGGACATCATTACTGAGTGTGGGACATACATGCTGTAGGTATATCATGTAATCATATACCTGCTAACGATAGTCCCAGGCAAGTTGATTCGAAGTGCTTTCTAATATTTCCTCCTTTTTGCGTTCATTCAATACAAAAACTAACTTTCGCCGTACAGAGTTTATCATAACGACACTATAAATAAAGGATCACTAAGGATTAACCCTATAAAGCCCAAGGGGGGGGGGGGACACATTGTGCCCCCTACCAGATTTTCATTCGCCACTCCTTCGCCCTTTATCCAATTTTAACCAAATTTGGTGACTTTTCCTGAAATCTTATTCCAAATGTTTTGATATATAATTTAGCTATATTGGATATTGCTGGTTGCCATGGCAACCATAAACTGACAATCATGTCAGTCAGATTTTTGCGTATTTTTCTGTTCCAATTCCTATTTACAATATTATAATGTATCAAATGGGCGTTTCTTGACTAAAATTTGCTGAAGAAGCAAAATGTGAAGCAGTTATGGCCCTGAAATGTTTTTGTTTTTCTGTGCCAACAGCATAAAACAACAGATATGATAGAGATACTTGAAATAAGAGTATTTTCCAAAGATTGCCGTTCTATTTTGTGTCATTTTGATTCCTTCACCCAAGTTATACCTCTGATATCATTTGTTTATCACATTGTCAATCTGCAAACTTAAAATTTCAATATTATGGGAATATGAAATATGATTACTATGCACGTACCTATCCCAAACAATACATCTCATAATGTATTTCTTTATTTTGTTATGAATAGCGCCCCCATGTGGTGACCTTGAGAAATTTCAACCATAACAAATAATGAGCTTTGACTTGCACATCATTTGTGGCAAATATGAAAAATATTGGTCTATGATAAGACATACATACTGGGGATAAAGAAATTATACAGAAAAATCATGTTCTTAGCATATTTCCTATTTATTTCTTTATATTTTGGTAAATAGCGTCCTCTATGGGTGACCTTGAAAAAATTCAAGTATGTGGTCATGTAGATTATGAGTTGCTCTACCCATGTGCCAAATATAAAGATGAAACATTAAACAATAGCAAAGTTATATAGGGGGGGGGGGCACCCCCCCCCCCCCCTTGGGCCTGGGAAGGGTCAAAATAGCTTGGGCTTAATAGGATTAATGGTAAAGCTGATGCTGCTGATAATGATGATTTCAAAAGATACATTATAACGATGACACTAATCAGTCTATGACAATGATGATAATAACATCAATGATGATGATGATTATGATGAGGATACTGATAAAAAATCAATGAAAGTAATGATAATGATGATGATAATAATGATAGTGATAATGATGATAATAATGATAATAATGATAATAATGATATTAATAATGCAATAAGAAGAAAAAGAAGAATCCAGTGTGAACACTAGAAGAGTAGGAAAGTTCATGGAAGCATGGTAACCTGCCTTTGTTTTTGCCTAGTTTTTGCTCTCTGCAGTTTATACTGTTGACTCATTTACGACCTTCTCGAACGGGAAAGGCAATTTTGGCAAACAGAATCGGATAGAATGATGAAATTGCGTGAGTTAAGTAGATTTTTTTCGGTTCAGTCCCCGCCCACCTTTAACCTGAATATTTCGATCAAATTTATTCCGCAGGGATTAAATTCCCCTAAGCCTCCCGTGCAACGGACTGTAGGTCATTCGGGTCAAACGAAATCAAGGATTTTCTTACCTGGGAACTCTGAGTTATGTTATTTATTTATATACTTATTGAATTATGGGAAGGGAGGGGAGGGGAGGGGAGGGTCACTTAGGCTCCCTAACCTTGACCGTTGGTGACAACATCTAAACTTTTCTTATTCTTGACATGATGAATTCTTAGAATGTAATACCCGTAGTTATAAATTGTATTTGGTGACTCTACCAGGCTTTAGTGGTGACGGGTCCTACACACACACACTCATGACCCTACCAAAATATCACATAAGAGGTTACCATGTCTCCAAACGAGCGACCCTAGACAACTAGACACGAAGCAACTTTCTAAATACCAGACATTTAAGAAGTAAATATTCTCTTTTGAAATAAGGTTCGTAATTTCGAAGATTCGTTTATCCGAAAATGAAATAAGTTTCATTAGTCCGAAGGTTCGACATTGTCAGAAAATGAAACAATGTTCATTGATATGACAATGGAAGAAAATTTGAAACCATTTCCATTTCGGATCAACAAACATCTATTAGGCCTATCATACAGAAAGGTACATGGAATTTGAGCATTTATTTTTCGGAACAGCACACCTAATTTGGAATAACGAACCTTACTTCATTTTCTTCGAAATAACGGACTTCACCTCCAGTATAACACCTTGGTAAAGAGGTACATCACTAAAAATACAAACAAACGAGATCATAATTCTCTAGACTCTATAAAACATAGTGAACAGGATGAGGAGTCTTGCTGAGAAATAAGAGAGCAACAAGAAGTACTTCAACTACTAAGGTCTTCGTCTGAGTAAAAATGTATCGACAGAGATACGGTTTGTGCCTGTGCATTGTTGATATTTTTATGCCTCCGCCACGAAGTGGTGCCGGAGGCATTATGTTTTCGGGTTGTCCGTCCGTCCGTCCGTCCGTCCTTCCGTCCGTCCGTCCTTCCGTCCGTCCGTAATGAATTTTGTGGACAAGGTAACTATCAAAACCTGTTGAGATATCCTAATGAAACTTGGCATGTATGTGTATTAGGGGGTGAAGTTGTGCCTATCAACTTTTGGGTGCACATGCTCAAGGTCAAAGGTCAAAAGGTCAAGGTCAAATACATAAAAGTTCACTATTTCCACCATATCTATTGAATGCCTGAAGATATTTTCTTGAAACTTAGTGTATACATGTATTACCCAATTAAGATTCTCTGGTGAAAGTTTGGGTCATGAGGTCAAAGGTCAGAGGTCAAAAGGTCAGGGTCAAATACATAAAATTTCACTATTTCCACCATATCTATTGAATGCCTGAAGATATTTTCTTGAAACTTAGTGTAAACATGTATTACCCAATTAAGATTCCCTGGTGAAAGTTTGGGTCATGAGGTCAAAGGTCAAAGGTCAAAAGGTCAAGTAAAAATATTAAAACTTCTTTTTTTGTTCAAGGTATCTTCATGGAACATAGTATATACATATACTGACTGGAAGTGATTATCTAGAGAATGTAGGGTTCATGGGGTCAAAGGTCAGGGGTCAAAGGTCAAGTGCAACACTTCAAAATTTTACTATTTCCCTCCTATCATGCAATGCCAGCAGGGTTATTTTTTTTTACACTTGGTGTATGCATACATGTGTAATCTAATAGAAATTCTCTGGAAAGTTTTTTTTTTCTTCTTTTTTTGCCTCAAAGGTCAAAAGGTCAAAGATCAAGTGAAAGTGCTGAACTAACTTTTTCCTCCATATCTCGGAAGTGGCTCAAGTTATCTTGAAACTTAGTACATATTATGCATGTTCTACCTGACAGTGATTATCTTATGAATTTTAGGGTCAAGGGCCAGATGAAAATGGTAACAATTTACTATTCAATTCAGAAATTGCACTTTTTCTCCACACCTGTACCTTGAAAATTACTCAATGCCTAAATGTATGAATGGGTCAAAGTCGACTTAAAGTCCTTAAATCCCTAGATACATGCTCTCCTATTCATCCAATTAAACCTAGGTCAAGGAAGGTGAACATTCAACACATTTGTGACAAACTTGTCATTTCAATATTTTGCCAATTTTGTGAAAATGTAATCACACATTGTCCACATGTACTATCTAGACCTATTGGGAAAATCATGCATTATGGCGGAGGCATTATACCAGTCGCCAAAGCGACATTTCTAGTTTTTTCTCATGTGAGATCATTAAACTGAATTGCATTCTAAAATTGGTCTTCTATACACTTGACTTTAGAATCGAATCACAATAGATTAACATACAATAATTATTCTTACAATTGTGAAATCGTCCAGAAATACCAAAATATAACATGCAGGCAATACTTGTAACTGCAACACATTTTTTTTTTTTATTCCGATGACGATAGATAAAAATGGTAAGTTTCTATTTGAGGTCATATAGTGTGTCATTGTTGTTGATGATATCATAACTTTTTAAGACTCGAATCTAGCCAGACGTGGATTTTACTTAAGGGCAACTCCTGAAAGAGCACACTTTAGGCTTTAAAATGACGTGTAACTCAATCTAAATGAACTCTCCTAACCTATCTATAATTGTACTGTTAAAAGTGTGTACTATATCTATTTTGAGTCATCAGGTAAAATAATGGCGTACGACTTTTTGTTGGTTTTGTGATGCACGGTCACATATTATAGTAACACACCTTTACTTTCGGGGTCAATCGGTCCTTTCAAGAAAGATCCCATGTTGACAGAGCTACAATTGGTTACATGAATAATTACCGAAACCCGAATCAAATGGGCTGTGTTCATACTATCTCTATGGATTTTAAAAAGAAAAAAAAAATCTCAAGAGCCCGCAAGGGGAACAATAATATTGTATTAGATGTCCATAAGCATGATATTAAACTGACCAAGGACCATGGGTGGTCAGATGGTGACCACTGCCATCCGAGGACCTTTAGAGTTGACCACTGAGCCATGCATGTACAGTATGTCCCACAAGAATTACAATCAGATTTTTGCATTGATAACATCCAATATGATTAAACTGTCTAAATGCTACTTCAGGGTCTTAAAATATAACATCTTAGCTCTATTTTGCAGAAAATCCCATTCAATTTGGTTAAGCGGTCACAGAGAAATGTGGATTGTTGTAAAGCACGCCATGAGTCTGATTCCTCCAAGTTTAGTACTTGGATGCTGTTGTGTGTGAACACAATAGACAGAACTTGGAGGGAAGAGATTCCTGATATGCTCTACAAAATTCATCATTCCTCCTTGATCACTGAAGCAAATCAGATGGGGGTTTGTGTAAGATGTGGGCAATGAGTTATATTTTCGTACCCTGAAATTGTATTTGGATTGATTCACTATTTTAAAAGTTATCATTGCGGAGGATCCCGTTGTAATTTTTTTGGGACATACGGTATAGGCCTACCATGCCTATTCAATAGCCTGACTTCTAAACTCTTAGCGCTTTATCGGCATGTCATGATGTCAGGTGGAGGTTTAACACCAAACATCCGTCACACACACACATACATTCCTCTATATCTAAACACAAAGCACGAGCAGTTACAGATGTAAGTTTTGTAAAAATACTCACCAGGTAAGCTGACCTCGGGTTTGTCCTACCTGAAACTTGGAAACAAGGACATGAAGGGGGACGACTCTCCCGATCTTTTTTCCCCCAACAAGTGTGCGGGAGAGTCTATCCAAATCCGTTTGCCTTCAGAGTTTAAACCATGGTGCAAGAGATAGTTTCTAGCCGTGTTTAACCTGGCGATAGAAACTGTTTGCTCAACATTGCGCTTTCAATCAAGTTTTTAAAAAAAAGACACTTAACTTTCAAAATCTAAAACAAAACGATGCCACAGTGGCAGAGAAACCACTCCAGCATGAAGGCCAATTCCAACGCCATCTGCCTCGTTTGGATGATGTTTATTACCCTATCGGAGACCAAAAAGGATCAAGGGCGCGGGATGTAGGCCTATCTCACCCAACGCTGTGTTTACGACACGTGAGTACACAAGATTGCTGCCAAATGTTCCCGAATAGGGCATTTTAAAAGGCATATACTCCTGGGGTTTTTTAATGTTTTATATGCGTGCCCCATTTGCAGTTCGCGTGTGTGTGTGTACGTCTGTGTGTGTGTGTCTGTGTGTGTAAAGAGGAGAGAGTGAGAGGGAGAAAGAGGGGAGAGGAGAGAGAGGAAGAGAAACAGCATTAAAACAAACAAACAAACAAACAAACAAGATCAAGGATCACGTAGACCTATTCGTGTTTTTGCTTGGACTTTGTACTTTTGCCTCGTATACTATTACTGTTTATCATTAAATTTGATAACATGTTTACACATAATGTCACAATGGATTTTCTCTCTATCACGTCTCAGCGCTCCCCCCCCCCCCCCTTTCTCTCTCATATTTGTGAGTCATAGCACGTATAGCACATTAAGATCTATTTTGGAGGGCGCTATAATGTCACTGGTGCTGATGCAAACATGATCACGAGGCAAGCGAAGCATTGCATGCAGAGCGTGTGAAAAGACAATAAATACAATCACAGAAAATATGAAAGTACCAGCAATTCATTCCATGATCATCAATTTTTGATAAAGGGGTTAAATTAGGGATAGACAGTATTATAGAGAGTAAATATTATGGCGATGTTCAGTACAATGTTGTTACTTCATTATTTATTTCAATCTTATCATTTTTTCATTATCATTTCACTTCAGTCCATCTTACAGAATGTCATTCCATTTCATTTCATTTCATTTCATTTCATTTTATTCCATTTCATTTCATTTCATTTCATTTCATTTTATTTCATTTCATTTCATTTTATTTCATTTCATTTCATTGCCCTGTATGTCTTTCATCACCTCATAACATTTCAATGTGGAGTTTAAAGAACTTGGTGTTCGTTAATTTGTGACTGATCTACTAATATCTATAACGAATGTTATTATTTTAATACGCTCTATCACCGTGCTTGTTACGTTTCACCTTCACAACCCCCAAATATCACGTCTTGCTCCTTTACTATCAAGACAATTAAGTAATTAGATACTATCATAATATTATCAGGTTAACTAGCCAAATGTTTTTCGTAGACATGGGTTAAAAAAAAAAAAAAAACGGTGTTCAAAGGGCTGATTCAAACCTTTTAGGTAGGATGTTTTCAGTCAGAGTGCAGTGGGACGAGCGTTATAAAAACTACAAACAGCTGCAGTGAATGTATCTGACGTGTACCGTAAATATTTCGGGAAGCCAAAAATAATTCCCTGCGGTTAGGATTGAGATCACGAAGCAGCTCCCAAGAATATATTTTATTCACTTTATTCCCGCTGTTTTCAATCGAGTGTCGCATACCGTTCCGATGGGGTCTCCCTGGTGACTGAATGGAGGTAGTTCGGGGTGATTTCACATGCTCAGACACCCCTTAAAGTGACACGACACTCCTTGCTCCAGTTCACTGGCCTGTCTTAATGCAGACAAAAAAAAAAAAGCCCAGTATAAACTTAACCTGCTCTATACTGAATTCTGAAATGCCCATAGACTTAATACGCAGGCTTCCAGGTTCCCACACGGAACGGGTTAAAGAATAATAAACCTCAACTTTCTCTTAATGATTTGTAACCGACCATAACTGATAACATAGACTCTGTGTGATTTGAGTGCCGATTGGAACAGAAAACCTCATAGCTTTGTACACATTGTCCAAATTCCATGGCACATAGAGGGTTAAGCAGGAATGATCGTTTTATACGATGAAGAGTGCAGGTCGGTGCAAATATTGTAAGAGAATGACGTCATCACTTCTTTCTCCTCTCCCTCTCTTCCTCTCTCTCTCTGTCTCTGTCTCTCTCTCTCTCTCTCTCTCTTTGCATGTTGTGCAATGGTAATATTCAATTCAAAGCAATAGTAACCTTTAAAAAAGCTTAGCCCCCTTTTCAAGTCAATTCAAGCAAATTCATATTTCATTTTCGACGAAAACATATAGGGACACTTCATTTTCTTTGGAAACAGAGAATAGAGTTTCATAATCAAAGCAAAATAACAAACTGAGGAGAGTATACAATAATTGTTGAATATTAGTAATTACATATTGTCATGACAGATGAAGTGATGAAAATGAAATAACAGTACGCAAACTGCATGCAAAAAATGCAGGGACCCACTAAAATGACAAATCTTGTAGAGAGTAGGTCCCTCAGGACGTCAATAGAAAAATAAGTTAATGCACAAGGAAAAAGGGGTCTGAGGAAAAAAAAAGGGGGGGGGGGTCTGAAAGCTCACTGAGAAGACAGAGTAACAAACAGACACACATTATACACAAAAAAAAAAATGAACACTAAACGGAACTGGAACAACAATTTTTTTTTATTGTTCCATATTCCACATTTCAAGAAATACATAAAACATAAACATCACAATACAAAAGCCTGGATGAATTGTCAAGTACAGCTTATAAGACAATAAAACATGTGAAACAATGAACCTAATAAAGGAAGACTATTAAAGAGACATGACAGAATGAGACAAGACTAAACCTGACGGAAAGACAACACGGTAGACAAAAAGATACAACAGATCCAGAAATCCTCGACAGCAGTGTATCGAGAGAAAAAAAGAATAATGGGACGCTTGAAAAGGACAAGGAAATATAGACAAATAGATATAGGAATGACATAAGTGGAGTCAACCCCTCTCAAACCACCGTGCCTCGCGATCTAAAGGGCTTTTTACACTTGTGTTTCTTAACCCCGGACTTTCTCTGACCCAGGACTATCGTTAGTCCCGTACCAATTTTTTCAGCTTTTTACACTCGCCAATTAGTCCCGTACTATCTCTTGTCCGGGGCTAAGGAGAAAACTGACCTTTTTACACTCGTCTTTCTTAGCCCCGGACTTTCCAAACCACATGAATATTCATAATTACGCTGTGTACTGTACACGTACACGCACGCACCGGCAGCACTTGATTACCTCGTTTCTGATTGGTCAGTGAGGGTCGCACTTCGTCTCCGTCGCTTAGCCCAGGATTATTTTTTCGTTCTGTTTACACTCACTTGCTTGGCACCGCAATTGCGGTGCTAACCCCTGCTATTTTGCAGGGCCAGATAGTACCGTACTATCGGTGGGGCTAGCCCACTTTGGCAAAAACGAGTGTAAACAGAAAGTGGGCTAAGGATAGTCCCGTACTATCGGTGGGGCTAAGGCCCCCCCCCCCCCCTTAGCCCCACCGATAGTCCGGGGCTAAGCAAAAATTTACAAGTGTAAAAAGCCCTTAAGATGATCACGTCCTTGTTGTCAAAGGTGTGGTTACAGCGGTAACCACACCTCATTGCTCATTTATTCAATTTCATATTATATTTATATACGTATTGGCAAAGTGTGAATGTAAAACTTCTGTTTTCTCTCTCTCTCTCTCTCCGTCTAGGAAGCTTGCTAATGGTACAAATTCTTTTTTTTCTTGCAAGTTCCTTCCACACTATTTCAATTTGCCTTGTTTTTAACGAATATGAAAATGTTTTCACACTTTGCGCATGTGTAGAAATATTATTTTGTATATTCGTAGGATATTGACGTATATTTCATGTATATTTTCGTAATTGCAAATCATCATAAAGATAGATTATTTATCGTTTGCAGATGAAAAAAGCTTAGCTTAAACGTGTAAAATAGTTCTAAAATGAGAGTTGGGAATTTGAAACAACCAATGGAAAAATGTTAATCAGTATATCATCAATGTTAAGTATTATTGATCATTGATAAAAATAGTGATATCTCCTTATATTCTAGGCTTTAGACGTTTTCATATAGTAAGATGTTTTGTGATACAACAGACCTACACAAATTATGCATCAAATGTGATGACTTTAACATTTTTTTTAATCACTGCTCCCAATGGTAAACAGTATATTTGATAATGTCTTTTAACCAAATTTATACATATAGATATATTAACTTGGTACTAGTTTTGCACTTTTTGGATGATATGAAAACTAGATGAAATGAAATGAAAAATGTTTTGTCTTTTAGGAAAGTTTCTATAAATGCATGAGTTCAAACCAGTGAGTTGATGAACCATGGGGAAGCTAGTTCTATGGAAAAAAAATATAAGATATGCGTAGTAATTTCCTCGACATCACTCAATCTGTTCCAAATTGCTTTTGACAATTCGGTGTGAGGCACCTTCCCTCAGACTGTTGTGTCAGAAGAACTAAACAGAACAGAAGAGGACAAAGAAAAACGGAAATATCATATCTATTCCACGGTCACCATGTTCTCAACTCCCTTGCCGGATAAATCTGTAACATGAAGTGTCTTTTTGAATTTCCTAGCAGAGATTTCATGGCATTTTTCACATTGTTTGTTTGTTTGGTTTTTTTTTTTTGTTTCCCCTGTGACACGCGACCTCCGTTTTCTTTTAGAATGTTTTTTTTATATATATATATATATTGTCTGTGGAAGGAAACGTTTAATTTACCGATACATGTATCAGAAATTAGGTCCGGAAAGGAAAGTGGTGTAACGAGAGAGAGAGGTAATACAATTCCAGAACAAAGAAGCGTTTAGATGTAGCACGCATTGGGGAGAGAGAAACGGGAGGGGAATTGGCATGGGGAACATTACAAAAGATAATTGGTACATCGTATGAGCAACTTCACTTTTGACAATAACACGTTTTCCTTGTAGAATGAGTCGTTTTTTTCTTCGGATTTGAGAATTTTAATGCTCTACAAATAAATAAATACATAAGATATCCTTAGTTTGAACATTCATTACTGTTTATAGCATCATTGGTACTATTGCCCTTTGTTAGGAACATCGTGTGAAATGTGAGCAATTTCTGATACAAACAAAAAGTACATTCAAAATTGAGTTTAACGCTCAAAAACACTCAAAACCTGAAATGCAATATTCAGACCGTAAAAAGTGAATCGAATACACATATACAGTAGCTCAAACTTTGAAGAACAAGAAATAGCTATCTCACTTTGGGAAAGATTAGTCTAGTGATGTGCAATAACGAGACTGAAGGAGAATAGATGAAAAATGGCTAGCAGATTTTTATTGAAATAAAGAAATAACGGTATACTAAGGCTCAATTCAGAAAATCAAACTACAATTTGGAATAAAATTTACGATAAGGATAGGAAACATAATAGTTATGACAGGGGTCACTTGAAATGCAATACAAATTACTCAAACAAAATAATTATCAATTCTTGAAATTACCGATCTACACTAAATGAATCAGCATGAACTCTAAGAAACATAGACTTAGTCACTGTGTTCGTGAAGATGGAAAAAATCCTCGTTTTGCATTTTCAGGTACACATAAGAGGGAGAGAACCACCGAAAGCAAGAACGGTATGATAGAGGTTGAGTTATAGAAAAGGGTAGAGAGATAGATGAATAGATACAAAGAACGACAGATATTCACATTCAGAAGGAGATATAAGAGTGATGATGATTACAGTATTGGTTAAAACACACACACACACACACACACACGTTTTTATTCCATGTTATACAAACGCAATGTGGGCATTTGATAATGTGAAAAATAAGCACTGCTCATTGAAAGGCAATTAATAATCTTTATTTTCTTATTTTCTTTTCATTGTGTTTAGTCCGTTTTCTCTCTCCGATTTTTTTCTGTTGCTAACTGGATGATCATTGGGACCGCTTATCATATAATCATCTTGAGTCCTGACATTCTAATACTGCCATCCACGGCAAATAAAGGACGTAAATACAACAACAACAACAACAACAACAACAACAACAGCAGCAGCAGCAGCAGCAGCAACAACAACAACAGATTAATCAATACAATAACATCATTTTTAAGAGAAATATTGTAAGAGGAATATGACAAAGCACCGACAGAACCCATGATATCACGCGTCAAACCCAATCAAGCGAATTACTCATATCGTTAACGGTCTCCTCAAACTGCCTCCCTTAACATACGATGAAACAATAGGATTTATGTACTGTATGTATACTTCTATGATTGGATCTGTTTCGGTAATTTGAGTTCTCTTGTTTGCACTTTCATGTGAAAATTGTTGAGTTTGTCACAATGATTTCATTATTTTGTACAAGTGGCGAAATAAAAACGAAATATCTGAAACTAAAAACTCGAGACGAAGAAATATCTACATAGCAGGTAGGTAAATATGAATAGCGTGTAATATACTACAAAGTATAAAGGCTTGAAGAATAGGATCCAAACTAATTATCCTCAGAGTTTGCTGTAATGTATCCATGACGAAAAATGACGAAACAGATTGTTAATAGTAAAACGAAGTTTAATACCTAATGCGCGCACACACACATACACAAAACACGATAATCAAATAGTGTTCACGAATATCCCCACGGTAACAAAGTTTATTAACAATTTGGTCAAACAATATAGTCACGCCGGCGAGACTTCATTGTGAATACATAAAGACAGTTCCAGCATTCATTAGGGTAGAACAATCGAACACAATTCGAGAAATTAATTTTGAGGTTTTCTATAAGGAAGTAAGAGAACCTGACTGAAGCAAAACCAGACTTATTCGGCGACAGCACCATGTTGCATGAAAAAATGCAATAAAGCAGATATTATTAAGCCAGAAAATCAAACATGATTGAGGTATCAGCCAATCACGATTGAGTGTTCACCGATTCGTGTTTGACTTTCTCACTTATATTTGATCTCAACTGTATGAAACTATAATAATTAGGCCCAGATCAACTCTAATTATTGAAGGATCATAGAATGATAAGGAAAGCTGAGAGCTGGAATTCCACGAGCGTGTCGAAACATGTAAGCGATGCAAGGAATTTGATAGAACATCAGGGTTTCACATGTTTTATGATGAACGTGATATGATGCTGGTTTTTTTTTTTTTTTTTTAAGTACCAGGGATTTGATTTCAATAGGAAGAAAGCAAGGTACCCTGGGATTAAAGAGGGTAATATAATGTAAATTTGTGGCACATTACCAAGCAGAACTTGTGGGACTATGTGCTAGTCTTCTTCTAAAACCGTTGACTTGCGCTGAAAAATATCACTCATGCCTGTCGGAAATGAAACCAAATTACTCCATCTTTTTGTGTTATGAAAGTGCAAAGAAAAAGAATACAAATCATCATTTACGGGTTATTCCAGAAAATCGATTATTTCCTCAATCTAACATGGGCGTCTCTTTTTTAAAGCCTTAACATATAAAGTCTAACGTCACGTAAAGATTCTTTTCATTTTTTATTCGTGTTTCTGCACTGAGATATTTTTAGGTATTTATTATTGGGATCCTTCAACATTATCTATGAGAAAATATAGATATGATGAACAGTGTGGAAAAGTAGGTCTGACATGTGCCACAATCAATTGGAACTTCATAGGAAACTGGTTTAGGAACAATGGACGCGAGCCTAGGGTCTACATTTATTTTCTTCTCTCTTGCTACATTCTCAGGATTCTGAAATTTCCATACACTTTTCACAGAATCCATCAATTTCCAGAAGTCAACAGGTCAAGCTGAATTCGGCCTCAAGAACCACTATGATATCAATGGGGCTTTTTTTGCCAGTTTTAATACCGTTTGTAAGGATAGTCTTGTTGAAACAAAGAAAAAAAAGACATGATTTTCTAGGGTAAAGAATGACGATGAGTTTCTCTTTGTAACAATGGAAAACATGATGAGGTTGCACAAAATAATAGCCAAAAATGAAAGGCATTGAGCGTTTTAATTATACGAAAGAAATCAAAGTTAACAGTCTACACTCGACCAAAAAAAAAAAAAAAAAAAAAGCATCCAGGCGGGAGGTAGTTAAAAACAAAATATCATGTTACTAGTGAAGCCCGGTCAAAAGGGGAACATGTCGGGCTGTGAATTCTTCAGTATTTCTTTTTTTTTCCCGTTCTAATTGACGTAAACATTTGTTTGTTTGTTCGTTCGTTCGTTTATTCGTTCGTGTGTTTGTTTGTTTGTTTGTTTGTTTGTTTGTTTGTTCATTTCCATCTTAGATGTCTGGATATCCCATATTCAGCTACGCTAAGCTGGTATTCCATGGGGTCCAGTTGGATGTGAGGCAGGACTTCACAGGGTTAAACACTCTGCTCTTTGCGATGAATGAATGAAGCGGGATCTCTTACGTGCATGAGTTGTGACTCTCTCACACACGGGACCTCCATTCTGTTTTGCATGGTCATTCTCTGTGACAGGGTAAGCATAAAATGGTATTTTCTTCATAACCAAAAGACCAATGTATAGGCTTACATTCAAATTCATGGATGTTTGTCTCTTAGGAAATTCTAATATAGGTTCGTCACCCCCCCCCCCCCCCCCTCACGAAATACTTCATTGCTGCTATGTCATGGAGATGGAGATAGACAAAGTGAAGAGAGGGACGGAACAAGGTTAGGGAGAGGAAGGGAAGGATACACTGCGAAAAGTCCGGTGTTAAAGGACAAGTTCACCTTCATGAACATAAGGATTGAGAGAATGCAGCAATATTAGTAGAACACATCATTGAAAGTATGAGGAAAATTGGACAAAGAAAAAATTGTGTTGGAACCGCTGGATGAGGAGACTACTAAGGCTCGTGATAAGGCTCGTGATAAGGCTACTAAGGCTCGAGACTACTAAGGCTCGTGAGTACAACAGTATAAAGAAAATGTAAAGAAAATTCAACATATTTTCACTTTTTTCGCATAATAAAAGAACACTTGACTTGCCTCTTTCTAAAGGCAATGGGAATAATATTACCCATAACATATGTCAGTAACGAGTCAAGGGAATGTGTACTTTTTTCAAAAGATGAAATTTTGTGAAATTCTCTTTATATTTTCCTTATATTGTTGTACGCATGTGACATCATACACTGCAGTAGTCTTCTCATCCAGCGGTGACTGCACAAAAACTTCAAAAATTCATAACTTTTGAACGGATTGTCCGATTTTCCTCAAACTTTCACTGGTGTGTTCTACTAATATTGCTACATTTTCTCAATCCTTATGTTAATGAAGGTGAACATGTCCTTTAAATATGAAACACCGAGCTGGTGTTACATTTCCGGTGCTCATTCATGGTGTTAGATTAACACCTCCGGGTGTCATTTCAAAATATAAGTTTTTTTTTTTAATACTAGTAGTTTCTTAGAGACTGAATTTCTTGTTAATTTTGAACAAGACGATGAAGAATTTTCAGATAAAGCACTTGTTTTTTGAAAAAAAAAGTGTGAACACATTTACTCCACAGTAACACCAGTTGGTGTGGTCTCCTGTTGAAGCTGGACGGGTGTTATACCATTGAAATTAAGACCACCAATATTAAATCAACACCATGCGGCGTCATTAATGAATTAACTCTAGCGCAGTGTCAAAAATATCACCAGCCACAGTGTCAAATTAACACCACGAAGTGCCCGGTGAACACTTTTTAACACCGTCACAAGACATTTTCTACACCTGTGGGTGTGGTCCTTTATTGAAGCTTGATCGGTGTTAGATTTAACACCCATGGTGTTAAATCTAACACCGATGTTTTTACATTGTAGAAGAAACGAGGGGAGAGGAGAGGAGGTGGAGGGGAGAAGGAGTGTATGGGACATGATGGACTACTGTAATTTTCCTTCTAAAAATGTCCCTTATCTCATTGGACTGATTCAGTATCAAACACAACACAAAGCTATCAAAAGTCTTGCAAAAACTTGACAATGGTGTATATAACGTTTCATGTCAAACATCTCTTTCCACCTCCCTGGTCAAACATTATCATGCGGCGTTTTGGACAGTTCTGTGCAGAAGAAAAACACACACATACAGACGAACAAAAACATACTACATGTACTATTGTCCCGCGCTCTGAATTTCTTCGTGGGTGAGGTCCCGCGGGGTCACATACTGACGGCTGATTTGCGTTCCCTCCGTGCAGGGCTAGACCCGTAACGGTTGCTATGGACGCTATTGTATGGCCGCTCACTTCAACCCCGCAGCCCGCTGACTGTGAATAATTATACCCAGTCCCTCCCTCCCCAGTATAGCAACGTCCCATTGTATACGGGATTGAAAAGCCTTATAAAAGAATACCCCCTCCACGGCTATCCTAACCAACGAGCTTCTATTGACAGTCGAAGCATGGGATTTGTATTTGTAGCGTCCCACGTTTTTTATTTGCCCTAGTAATTTAGCGTTCTTTTGACCCGCAGTTTTCTAACAGCACTGAGTACTTTTAAGGGCAATAAACGGATATCCCTATAGCTTTACAAGTTCGGAGTCTGCCCCTAGTTGTTTGTCTTGTGAGAGAGAAACTCCTTCGGAGTGTTTTTCTTCAAGTCCATAATTCTGACTTCGGATGATTACACGAGGCTATAATCAACAGATCACTGCCCTATGTTGACATGACACCGCTAAGTGATGTAATTCATTAGGTTTCCATTTTCGCTTCAAAGGAAACTAAATCTACATGGCGTGTACATAGCACGTAACAATGTACCAGGAGATTGCAGCAAAAGAGACATAGCCGCAGAGTTCACATGGTAAGTACATCGCATATTATCTGTCGTATGGAATGCTTCGTTTTTCGTGCTGTGACTTTGACATCATCTCTGTTCGTATTTGTAGGCCTAGAATAGAACTGAACCACACACTTCATGTGCACAGCGTGATGACGTTGATATCAAAACTATACTACAACAGGTGCAAGAACTACAGACTAACTCTATACGACTAAACATCACATCTGCTATTATACTCCCACTGCTGCAGTCATTATTACCGCAATAAGTAGCCTACCGCAAAAAGTATTATTGTAGGTGCATTACATGTACAATTTGTACGTCTATACTTAATTCTACTGAACATACCACTACCATGATTATACTACTACTACTACTACTACTACTACTACTACTACTACTACTACTACTACTATTACTACTACTACTACTACTACTACTATTACTACTTATTTACTACTACTACTTATTTACTACTACTACTATACAATACGACTACTACTACTACTACTTATTACACTCATACTACTACTACTACTACTACTACTACTACTACTACTACTACTACTACTACTACTACTACTACTACCTACTACTACTATATACTACTACTACAATACTACTACTACTACTACTACTACTACTATACACTACTAATATACTACTAAATACTGCTACTACTACTACAATCACTACTTATTATACCAGTACTCACCATGAAGTACTACTATTTGTCCGCTATCCTTTGTAGTGAGAGGCTGTAGGCTTACAGAGTATCGCAGTATTTCAACATTGTTTTGCGCAGCTATGTCGTTTATTTAATTAAAGTGTATGGCGTACACAAGCTGGTAGAGGAAAAGAAAAACAAAAACTTGATTAAATCGTTAAGGATGTGACTCTGTCTGGCTGGCGATACAACTCGCTTGCAATAATTAGTCATTAGCAGTTTCCAACGATCGAAGAATAATTAATCATGGACAGCATTCGATAATGCAATACCGGGTGATACATTATGAATATTGGTATATAAAAATAGTCATGAGAACCTATTACAACTTTCTCTCCGCTAAGCTCATAGGGTCCATATCTTGCCGTCTCTGAAAGTATACTAATACCTTGCAGCATATCAGCGCATATAGAATTACACTCAGCTGTGATATGATTATGTACTGCAGAGAAGCCCGAATATTGAATTTTGAATCTTAAATTAAAGCGATACTCTTTCGTTATTTTTGGAAGCTTCAAATCTAGAATCTATAATTTATACAGTATTTTGGAAACTGCAAATTTGTTAGTTGATATGAATATCGCGTACTTTACAGGCTTGCTCAATTATTTATATACTAAAAACAACAGCAAATGCAGGACATCGAGGCAACATCCTATTGTTGTCTGGTACAATTTTCTCTGAGGTCTCTCCTCCACCAAAGAAAGCGTGAGAAAAACGGTTTCGTTATTCAATTTCATGAAAATTCTTCCGTCGAGGTGTTTTCATTGCAACTGATTGACAAATTGCCCTACATCGACGTAAATAAGCACTGAATTGATCAGTGTTTTAGTAGTAGCCATGATAAAAAATCATGGGCGTACATACTCGAGCAGGATTCGAACCTACGACCTCCTGATCACCGGACAGGCGTCATCTCCACTAGACCACCGATTCTTCACCTCGACGGAAGAATTTTCATGAAATTGAATAACAAAAGCAGTACCCGCTGCATGCTATAAGGATTAGAACCAACACTTGCTGTCGGGCGAAAGCTCGGTGGTCTAGTGGAGATGACGCCTGTCCGGTGATCAGGAGGTCGTAGGTTCGAATCCTGCTCGAGTATGTACGCCCATGATTTTTTATCATGGCTACTACTAAAACACTGATCAATTCAGTGCTTATTTACGTCGATGTAGGGCAATTTGTCAATCAGTTGCAACGGTTTCGTTGTTTTCAAAAGTTATCCGTCTTTCAATCTCAGGGCGCCATCATTGATGCTATGTGAAATGTTTGACATCCGACTCCATTGTTCCCGATCAAACATGAGCTATACTTGAAAATTTTGATTGACTTAACTCAATTCTTTTGAAGTTGAGATATTTGCGATTAAAGCTGGAAAAAAACCCCCCAAAGAAATTATCAAGAAAATAATATGGGATACCTACAATAATAATCCCAAGAATATTCCTTGATATGTTACAAGTGAGGTACCAATGGAAAGATTCTGCTTTTCTCTATCTAATAATAAACTTACTTTAAAATATTTGAAAATGGCGCTTAGATAATCTTACGATGAAACTCTTCACTTAATTTGATTATCATCATTGTAGTGACTTGTCATGTCTAAGGTCAAAATCACTTCAATTACACGCAGACGACTACGTTTACGTCTATCAGCTACTTGAATTCGCACACACCACGATTGTCAATATAATTGCCCCATACTGCCAGTGCAATATCGCAAAGACAGGGCAGTGTTGTACCTTTTGGGTTGTTATTTTTTTTCTTCGTTTTGTTTGCACATATTATCACACACATGCTATAAACTTAAAAGTTGGGTACCTTGCGGATATTGTAAACAAAGAAATTACTATAGAGTTTTGCTTGTTCGTGTGTGTACAGTATACAACAACATGTGGGGTGTATGTTTGTTTGCTATATTTTGTCACTTATCGATATATTTCATCGAGCTGCAACGATTTTTAGTTCTTATCCTTGACAGCCTACACATTTAATCAATTTTGTTGTGGTCCCCCTCCCCCCCCCCCCCCACACACACACACAGACACACACTCACACAGATTGATAATGCTCTCTCATTTGCAGAATACTTCATAAGGACTGAGATTCTTGTCCGGAGACAGACACACGAGGGTCCAAACAGAAATACATGATTGTTAAATAAAGACAGAAAGAATGAAGAGCGTCCCGTTTACATCAAGAGGACCTGTGGATGATGACCACTATCAATGGGTGGTGAGTTCAACTTTTTCGTCATAATTATTCACATCAATTTTATCCTTCTTACTATTTCTTTTCAAACAAAGAATCATACTGGCTGTAATGTCAGTGTCTGATGAGTAGTTGACTTGAATGCTTGAAATTCCTTAAGATCTTATTTTTCTTTATAATTGGGAAATTCCAAGGTCAACTGGCGTTATTACAAAGTATATAGTGCAAGCTAGTGCAACATTTTGATACTAAAGTGTTCCGATTTTGTAAAAAACCATCTTTGCTGCATTACACTGGTCATTCTTGTTTCACTGAAACTGTATTCCCCCCTCTCTGTCTCTCTCTCTCTTCTTTTTCTTCTTCCTTTTCTTTTCTCGCTCTTAGTTTCTTTCTTTGTTGCAGGTTTTCCTTCAAAGTGCCAATAAAGTGATACACACTATAGTTGCATAATGAGGAAAGTTGAAGATACAAATTTGATTCGCATGGCTCATTCAGAAGGAAACGACGAGGAGAGTACATTGCTTTGTTCGGCATCTGTGGTTATTATATTGAACTGTTTGTGAAATGTTCGGATCGATAAGACCTACATGTAGCCTTGATACATGTCGCATTGTATCATTTTGTTGTTGCTGTTTCTTTCTCCCCATGACCAGAAATCGAAACCTCGTCTCTATGAGAGTACAGGCGAACTCGGCCTACGAACCATTCGCCATCCTTCTGCCAGACTCGCGTCCCATCGCCGAACTCGCACGACGGGAAGTGTCGACACGACCGCCACGTCCGCCATGTCGTCACGTGGTGAGAGGGGTTCGACGATTCTTCCAAAGATCGCCACGGGGCGTAGTGCACACAGTGCGAAGAAGCTTTGGAAAGATTTCGAGACAATCAAGATTAGATCCGTCATACAGCAGGTAGAGACTCTAATCTACTTAACATCGATTTCTTTCTAGCAGAAGAGGTGCCATCTGTGTTTATTGAAATATCTAATGCAATCTAATCCCCAAATTAGATGCTACTGAGCATAATAATGACAATAATATTGTTATAATTTTGAGATCGTTGAAATGTCATCTTCTAGCTCCTTCCTTCTCTTCTCGAAAATTTCACTCACCCTTCGGTGGATCAAAAATCTTAAAGAGAGTATAATCCGTTGTATTACAGACTTCGACCTCATGGAGGTTGTAGCTCAGTGGATGAAAGACAGCTTATCAATTACAATGTCCTTGGATAGAGTCCCCTAGCTGCAACGGTTCTACCACTAGGCATGCTAGGCAAGGCACTTTATCCTCACTTACTAACTACGGAGCGAACTTAAACTGGTCCCGTGGTTTGCTTGTTTAGCATTCAGTGCTTCTTAGCGGTCAAGAAGAACACATCAACTCGTTTTTTTTTTTTCCGCCAAACTCACTACAGTACTCGATATTATTTTGATGAAATGCCACTTACAAAAAATGGATGATTGAATTAGTTGACAATGCCCATTTCCTCACAAATAACTCTTTGATTTTCTGTTTTTGCTTTGATTATGTTGCACTAGTCTAGGGTTGTTCGATTGTGGAGAGTTCTATAATATCATAATCTCAATTAACCCTTTCTGTGCCAACAAGTCAGAGATGCACAAATTTCATACAAATACCTACGGAAGGAAATAAACGTGGCACACAGTGGGTTAAAGCTGTCACTCTTGTCTTTTTATAGGCCTGACCAGGTTATGATAGCTGATCTAAACGAAAGCAAAATTTTGTCTGACAGCCATTGTTACCTTTGTGAAGCGAAGTTATGTATGATCCGTGTTTTCACTTTGTATGCCCATTTAATATGCCGAAGTCAATTATTCCATTATACGTATCGCTGTTTCAGGAACTTGAGTCACAACGTATGCCCCCTCTGCACGTGCCGAAAAATCCCAAGCCGTTGTACACGCGACCTGTGGACGAGTTGAATCCGTTCAGGGTGCTCCATCTTCGCGAGTTTGCCGAGAGGGGCGAGATTGATGAACTGGATGACTCGGCCCGAGATTTTTACGCCCAGATCACCTTTTTACGAAACGCCGTTCGGAACGTGGATGGTACTACGAGCTATCAGGTACACGACGGTTGTAATCGCATGCAAGGTCACGAATATTATATGATATGAAATGATATAAAGAATAACGTGCTGATATTTTGTGTTATGATGTTATATCATTAGGTGAGATATAACTTTAATTTTTATAACAATGAAGAACTTGCTTCCAAAAGGCGCTAAATTTTATTAATTCATCAAATTTCATCAAATAATTCATCAAAATTAATTCATCATTTTTCAATGGATTTAGCGCCTTTTGGGTGCAAGCTCTTCTGTCGTATGTAAAACAGAATGATAATGTTATGACCTAGATCGTGAAAGATGTCCAGTGAACTGTATTACTTTTTAATATGCTCGACAAACTACAAGTGCAGTTTATCATCCTTTTGAATTTAAACAAGACACATTTGCAAGGAGATAGATCTGTAAATTTTACCAACAGTGAAAGGGGCTGTAGTTTTGTAAAGTGTGTGTTGTTGTTGTCAGTGCTGTTATTCTGATTGAGCCTTCTATTTCCTCCATTCTGCATACCTTCTCAATACGATTAATGCAGAACCTGTGTAAGAAACCGAAGAGTTGGAGTGAGCCCTCACCGACCGACAACCAACCAGGTCTCATAGCGGGCAACAAGTTGCACTGGGAATCGGCGTCCCTATCAACGAAGCATCCCAGAATGTTGCTGCCACTCAAGCCTGGACCTGACACGAAGTGGTTTGCCTGGCGTGTCAACAAGAATGGCGAGAAGGAGAAACATACAAAGCGTAAGAGCGGTTCTATATTCATTTTTTTTTCTTCTCTTCCTCCTCCTCCTCCTTCTTCTTCTTCTTTTTCTCATCATCTTATATTCCTCTCTTTCTTCTCCTTCTTCTTCGTCAGTCTTCCTTTTCTTTGCATCATAGCAACCTCGTCATTAATGGTATTTGAATTTTCCAACTGTATACGAGAGCATGTGTCACGTTCTCCTCTCAAATTAACATACTAGTAGTTTTGAAAAGTCAAAGTCCTAGTGATTTAACTAGAAGTGGTGGAGGACATGAGGGACATGTCGTGATGAATACCGCTATATAGTTGATAATAATTATAATCCCAGTGACGTGAGCACCGTTCTAGAATTAGAATGAGAGTATAAGCTTATCAGGGTGCATGGATGCTGCGAAGGCTCCATAGTTGCAAATTTGCCAATGCCGACAGGTATTTTCAATGTGCAAAACTTTCGGTTGCGCACCTTAGCGTTGAATTTTGAATGTGTCAAAGGTAACAATTTGTCATATTTCTATACCTCTAAACTGGTCGCTAAAAGGCGTATGCAACGTCAACCAGGCGATTTGCCCGGATGTCTCCTTTTCTTCTCTTCTTCCTACAAAGGGCGCACTAAATAGTTTTGTCAAACAGCTTAGACCTTGATTTCAGTGATGCTGTGTGGCCTGTCAATACAAGTTTCAGCATTTTCGAATGATAGATTAATTCACAAATTGGATATAGAAGGGAAACAAATCTACCATTATTACATTTTTTTTTATAAACGAAAAAAAAAAAGTCACTGCCGTCGCCATCATCATAGTCATCGCTTGAGTAGTGGTAAAATCATTAAGTAAAATCGTTTCAAATGAAAGTTATTTCATCATACTTTGCCCTTTCTCTCTACGTTTCAGACAAATCCAAATCGAAGGGAAATTTCCTGCAGAAATTCAGTCCTAGGGATGGTCCTTACCCAACTCCAGCAAACTTTGGCGTGCCGTATGGTGAACCAAAAGTAATTCTCACCGCTGCACCCGATGTCGACGCAGGTAGTGGACAGCGGCCTGATGTCCTCGAACCTAATGCATCGACTTTCATTACAGAGACTCAGGGTCGGTCACGGGCAGAGGGCGCTGTTGAGAATGATATTACAGATAGCGGTGAAAATGGGCAAGCAACCACAGCGGTCGGAGAGCAGCAGCAGGTTGTTGAACCTGAACAGCAGGATGGTGACAAGGCTCTACAGGAAGATGATAAAGGCGGCTTGCAGGAAGGAGAGGCAAAAGCTAACGAGGAAAGTCAAGAACAAACTGTCGACGCTATTGCGGAAGATACAGCAGCTATTCAGCAAGAAGACGATGCTTGTAACAGTGATGAAACCGCTCAAGATGAAACTGAAAATAGAACTGCAGCAAATGAAGGCGAAGTCATGAAGGATGCTGACGTTGAGGGCGCAACCAAAGAGGAAGAAGATCATGGAGGTGACCCTGAGGAAACCAAAGATGGGGAGCATAACGATGACACAGCTGCAGGCAAGGACAATGTCGATGACCACGAAAACGGTTCGGCTGAGGTCAATGATGGCGTAGATGAGGTCGTTGACGGAGACAAAACGAATGAGAACAATGACCAAGCGGCTGATGCTGCAGGTGATATCGAGGATGGACAGACGGAAGGTGCAGAAGTGCCGGAATCATCGGGGGAGAAGGTCGAGGAGAAAGAGGAAGTTGGTGATGAGGATGTGGAAGAAAACGTGCCAAATGAAGAGCAAGATGAAAATTGAAGAAAGAGTCCTGATGATTAAAGAGTGGACTTTAACTGAAACGCATACTTTGTGTTTCATTTAACATTCCTAATTTTAATTAAAAAAAAAGGAATAATCTATTTTTTTAAAAACATTCCTTTTGTGCAATACATACTATAGGGAACTGTATTTTGTTTTCACGTGTTAGTCATGATGTGGTTGACTTTTCTTGAATTCTAATCATGTCATTGGTCTGCAGGCATTACGCAGCTCTAAGTGCGTATATTCCTTTATTGCAGCTATATTATACTGGATCTATTTATTCATTTTCGTAAGTTACATTCCGTCCATTCCACAGACATATTTTATAAGTTTCTTTGTGAAAAGAGCAAATTTTCCAATTTTTGTGGATTCTGTTTATCATTGTAGAACCTAATAGTAAAGTTGGAAAACAATTCGTGATGTCGCAGAAGTGGAAATATGAAGAAAATTCCTATCCATTCCCTTTTTTTGAAAAGAGGAATTTAATTCCAGTAAAGTTTATAATTTAGTCTGATAAGAAAGAGTAAAATCTTTCAAGTAAAATAGTGAACATTTAATCAAATCAGATGAAAATCAAAGAAATATAATGAAATTATGAAGCTTCGCTAATTTCTGCAAAACAGTTCTCGTACAGTTGATAGAAAAATGCAAATGAGTGAGCTAATGATGTAATCACCTCGCAGTTTTCCACTGATCGTGTGCAAAAAAAGAATAAACAAACAAACAAACAAATCAAAACAGAAATTCAATGTTTCTGTTATTAAAGGGTGTGTACAGTTCTGGTCGAGGTGAGGATTTAGCTTTTAACGTTTTGCGAGATATTCAGAAACCACTCTATGAGATGTCAAAGAGCATGCAGATCTAAGGGGTATCAAAAGTTTAACAAAAGGTATCAAAAGGAATGTTCAAAACATGAATCCCCACCTCAACCAGTACTGTACAGTCCCTTTAAAGTGTACAACATGGTGTTATTCCTGGTTGAATAGCTTCAAAATAATGTTCAGTTATATCAGGATTCGAGACTGGGGCGTAATGATATTGCGTTTGAATGAAAACTTGGAATTTCAAAATTTTATGTGCAACGTATTGCATTATGTATGGCAAGTTGTGAGGGGATGACATCATTTCTTCACTACTGGGATATTGAAGTGTTTCCTGAAAAAAAAAAAAAATGCATGTATGACCCTGCATCACAAAACCAACAAAAACTCGCCAGACATGGATTTTTAGTTAAGTGCACTTTCTGAAAGAGCAGACTCTAATCTCTAAAATGACGTATAACTCAATTCAAATGGACTCTCCTATCCTCTCTAGATATCGGAAAGAAAATACACACTCTGAAAAAGTGTGAACTGAGAAAAGAGACTTTATAGTACAGGGTCTATTACTAAATTCAAATAGACTCTCCTATCCTCTCTAGATATCGGAAAGAAAATACACACTCTGAAAAAGTGTGAACTGAGAAAAGAGGCTCTAAAGTACAGGGTCTATTAAAAAGATTAATCTGTATATGCCAAACCAGTGCTAAGCTGTGAGATGAATAGAACAAAAAACCATCGGAGCAACAACACTGAAGGGATTATCAGATTAATCTGGAATTAAACATATTTTATCAACACATTCAGTCCATAGTTAATGTCAACTTTCAAAGCAGTATAGCATTATCCTTTCAAAAGTTATTAGAGTTGAAAGTGAAGAGTGTGCAAACGATTTTGAGAAATGAATAGGGGCCTCTAAGACATACCCGATCTCGCTACTTTCCCCCCCCCCCCAAAAAAAAGGGGGGGGGGGGTTGTAGAAAAAAATGCTGAATTATACAAAACTTATGAATAATGTAGAAAAAGGATAGCTCTTTCAGAGGAAAAGTCAAGATTGACTTGGTTGACCTGTTTCACCTTTTTTGTTTTTGAGTCCTCACATAAAATCAACTTTTTTTTTTTAGTTTTGTGATGCACGGTTGTTCTTTATTTTACGTTCGATTTTGATCAAAATTTTCATCGTTGCGTTAAGAAAAAAAAAAATTACTTCCTTTCAGACTACCTTTCAACTGTAATGAAATTCTCATATATAATTATCCTGTTTGTTGCTGAAACATGTTCAGGTTACATTGTTCCCCTGGCATTCTCAAAGAGTTGCTTTTCTATTATGCCAGGAAAATGGAGGTCAGACGACCAGTCCCCCCCCCAAAAAAAAAAAAAAGTTCTTTAATTGATTTTTTGATAACCAAAAAAAAAAAAAAAGTATTTTACAGTAGTGGCTTAAATGATGAGTTTTTTCGATCTCATGAAGCCACAGCAATAGAAAAAAAAAAAATGTATAATCATTTACAGAATGGATTAAAGAAAAGAGCAATATGGTTTGAGATTGATTTCCACTGATCAATGTGTATTGCTACATTGTATGTAATGATTTTGTGTACCCTAAAGTTGAGACAATAAAAGGGTCCACAAAACCAAAGAAAACAAATAATGCAGCTGCAACAACTAGCACAGAGTGTTTATGGAGCAAAATTTAATCAGTGAATAATTAGAGTAGATTTTTTTTTGTTTGTTTGTTTGTTTTTTTTTGCGAATATATGGCCAAATTGCTCTGGAAAATGGAAAAGTCATATGCAAGAAAAAAAAAGACAACCACAGCTTGATCCCACCGATCCCGTAGCTTTTGTTTTACAGTATTATATTTTGCTGCTGTCGTAAAAAAAGAAAAAGAAATAAAAAGAAAAAAAAGGCCAAATATAGCGTGCCACAGTTTGGCCTCCATCAATGTTTCTCCTTTTTGTCAACGTAAAGCCGAGATCAGAGTGACCTTAGCACATTAAAAATACTCGAGCAATTCCGTTGTGATGTCACCGACTGAAGGGGGCGGGGAACTTTCTAGGTAACAGCTCAGATTGTTGTTGTTGGTGGTGGTGGTGATGGTGGTTTGTATGCGTGTATATATGTGTGTGTGTGCATAACAACACATGAGATTGCCAGCACATTGTCATATTAATTATAGTTATTATTTATGGAGAGATTCTTCTGGGATAAAAGGGTCGATGTTGACAGCTATAGGTATTCTTTATTCGTCAACCCGATGTTATTATTTTCGCTGTAATGGCAAAGAGATATGTTTAATGGGATATCTTTCTGTTACCACAAAGGCGAATAAGACACCCTGCTGTAATACGGTTTTATGAATGATGATTAAAATATGGACGAATGTATCCTTTGTGATAATAGATGTGGAAATAAATTTTGTCTACTCACAATCATTTTGATTTATGATGTGCTAAATCAAAGTTGCTGTACGTATTCATGCAATTCTTGCTGGCGTTGTTGGTGTTGTGTTATTGTTGGCGAATGTTTATGTGAATTTGTTTGATATGTTATTCATAATTATTATTGGAATGGCCGGGGCATAGCAGTTTAACGAGAGTTGCAGTGCAGTGTGATGATGGCGAGCATAAAGTGGTAAAAGGCTAGACTCTTATCACATCGGGTAACTTCGATAAAACTATGGTCTTTCCGTTTTCTCAGACCGGTATGCTCTGCACACGGTATTCTTTGTACAATGCATAGAAGGTAATTATAGTGAGTTATCAAAATTATTACTGATATAAAGTTCAAAAGTGGCACCAAAACCTTTCGTGCATTGGGTATTGTGGAGATATCGGGGTTCGAACCCGAGGCCTCTCGCATGCGAAGCGAGCGCTCTACCACTGAGCTATATCCCCGTGGGTGTAAGCGCGCGATGCCAAATCTATATAAATTGTGTGCGCTTTGTCTGCGTACGTAGTGTAGCGAGTCCAAAGAGATTGTATATTAGCATAGAATACGCACCGGGCGCATAGAACCGGGATTAATCGAACGGACTGCCGCGCCGCCATTAGCAAAGAGAGAGAGAGAGAGAGAGGGAGAGAGAGAGAGGAAGAGAGCGAAAGAAAGCGGCTAGAGATAAGAAAGCCTGAATGAATGTACAATACAGCCCCATTACATTACTATAATCTGAATAATGACATAAATGGTTCTTGCAAACTTACTATTTAATCAGTAATTATCATGAAAACCTCATTCATCACGAATTTTCATGAAACATTGTTTTTCCTTCCTGCCATATGCAAGTGACACAAAAAAATAATAGTGCCTATTTGTGAATCACACATTCTTGACAGTCCAAAATAATAATACAGTCATCCTATCACAAGGCCTCCAGAATATTCAAATGTTGTATCCTAGTGCTTTCCCGATTTGTGCCTTGAGTAATGTTTAGATTCCAGGACATGTAGTGTGTGTGTGTGTGTGTGTGTGTGTGTGTGTGGGTGGGTGTGTAAACTGTTCTATAGTACATGTGTGTATAACTGGTACTTAATAACCAACAGTATTTCTGCAATCTTAAAATCATATGTCATTAGATATGTAGAATTTAATTTCGTCATGATACTCATCACAATTATTGACGTTAATTGATTTACTGCATTGAAACAATACTTATTAAACATTACTTCCTCCATTGATAGTTCATTCGAAACACTGCAGTTACGGGAGATACTTTATCATTTCCATTATAACTTAAAAAAAAATGTTTTGTGAAGGACTCAAAATTATGCAGACAAGAACATGCAAGCATACAAAAAAAAAGTGTGTGTAAGTGAGTTATTTGCATATGCGTCTAATGTTTATTTTGTATTGAAAGGAAACAGGGCAGAGTTCACCATTACTACGCGTGGGATTAAAAATGGCATAGCGCTGTACACAATGGTTAAAGAATGTTTGTCTGAGATATAACAAGCTTTTACACAAGAAAGAATACGGATAAAGCTCTTGGTGCAGGAAGAGAATCAGAAGTACTTGCATTATCTTTTTGCCCTCATTTGGCGGCTCATTATACCATTCTTGTTTTACACATCTAGAGCAAGTCTTTTGTTTTATCAAAACACAGTGTTAAACATGTGGTGAAAATTTCTCTCTATTAGAGAAAAAAAAAATATCGCGGCAGTGGATATATAATTATATATTGATTAATTATAATGATTTTTGCCAACCCCAGTCCGCTTCAAATCAATCCTTTATGTGCATTTCTATGGGCACTTCCTGGTTCATGAGTTGACCTCTTTGGTGCACGCGCGCCTGAAATGAAGGGAGAATGCGCACTCTAGTTTTTTGTATGTAAGTCTGTGAGCGCACGGGACCTCTGTTCACAGTGGAGCCCTTGGCATGTCCTATTCTGTTAGCATCTTGCGAATTTATTCTGCCAAAGACCAAAGAATCATTTTCCTGACTCGAAATGGCTTTCAATGCTAGTGGATGACACATCACATTTTAGCCTTACTCAGAAATCACATGCAATAATGCGATCGTGCCATCCAATGGCATGCAAAGATGACTCACTTCCGCAATAGACCTAAATACTAACACAAGATACAGTTTTGATCACCTGACTCGCTAGATCACCTATATAGGCTTATAATTGTGATATATGACGCATTATTTGACCCATTTCAGTCAATTTCTCAGATCTGTTTAAGCTGATTATTATAAAGAATGCAAGAATCAGATTTTCAAAACATAGTGGCAGGCACTCAGAGGTTTCACACCAGTCCTGTAAATAAAATGGGAAGGACCAGCCCAAATATATCCCCATCATTTTTTTTTTTCTTAACAAACCAACACTGACATAAAAAGATATGAGCCATGTAAGGACAGCTGAGCGGAGGTAGGCCTATCCTAAGAGCAGAAAACCCCGGAGTGAAAGTGAAGTTTAAACTATATGAGAGAAAAGGGATTCATTACATACACATGAGGCCCCTGATAGATGACAGTCTATATAGGGCTTATCTGGTGAAATGAAGGATTTGATGGACCATGGAATTTTTGTGCCCAGGCAAAAATATGCAAAGATCGAATATGTGACCTTTTAGCCATAATCACGTCTTTAAATATCCTTGTTGAAATCAAAACTTGCTGTAAACTGTAAAGGCAAATTTTATTTACACATATCATGACATTGTGTACATCAAAACTACTATTCATGAAGTCATTAAACACAACTTTGCTTTGATGACTTCAAATCAGATGGGATCTGTTATGACTACTATAGGCCTACATAGTGTTTGTTCGAGTTTTGAGATGTCCCCTAGTGAGTCTACTTATCATAATACAACACTTTGTGCGATCAAACACTATTAAAAGAAATCAAATTGTTATTATACACACACACACACACAAAAAAAAAACACCTTCGGATTTTTTTTATTTGTTTATGATTTGATTTGATTTGATTTGATTTTGTATGGAGAATTCCGTAAGTCCTGAGTTCTGCAGTGCGGCCAGCGATTTCGAGAGAGGGTAAATGTGTAAGACTGGCCACTGACCAGTTTTCATGCAGTGACCAATGTAGATGGATAAAAGAAGTCTGGAAGGCAGACTAGATTATCTTTGTGCTGACATTCAGTAGCGTGCAGTGTGATGAGTATCCATAGTACATTGTACATACGCTATGTTTACATTCGGAGTGTGCGAGTATTAATGGAGATAAGCGTGTTGACTTGGCCGCATGCCGTCCCATTCCATCCCGTGATGATCCGGCACAAATGCACATTGTATACGAGAGTGGTCGGTATCACATCCCGGTATACTAGATCAAACGCTGCGGTTGCACCGGTATTTCTAAGTCTAAAGGCGGCTTCCAGCGCTACTGTGAAATTAGACGATAAAAGTGATATTTATGATTGCCGTGATTTCACACAATCTAAACTTCATGCGTTACCTGTCGACTTGAATTTCATCAGGTGTCGGAAAGAATCAGCGACAATATGGGCGTATCGCGGTATGTCTTCGTTCTTGTCCTGATCGTCGGGGCCTTCTCTGGGTACTTGTTCCACCCGCCGGTGCCCAAGGGCTTGGCCGAGCCGTGGAAGTACAGACTGGTGCTAGGCGTCGCCAAAATAACGCGAGTGTTGGTAAGCCACACGCACACAACACCCTATTACGAATAACTTGATTATCTTGGGTGATGAGTTAATATTTTGCAAACCCCATCGCAAGATAGGGTGTAGACTCGGGCCTTTTCCCCCAGTATTAATCGACAATAAAAAGAGCCACGCATGGCACAGAGCGGGAATCCATCCCATCTCACTATTTGTGGCCATGTAAAATTTGTGCGTCTATACTTGACCATCTTTTGTGTAGGCTGTAGTATCAGTAGTATGTAGGGAGGTGTACTTGTCCTCCATGATGTGAAAAGCGTCAGTGCTACAGTAGCTGCTGTACGACTACAGTGTGTACAATTATAGTAATATTAGTAGCATCTAGGAATTCTGACATTTCACTCAAGTGTAGAAAACATGTCACAGCGGCAGTATTCCTTGACCTTGTTTGATGCATGCCGTAGGAGATAACTATGGAGTACTGAAAGCTTGAGACTTTGAGTCTTTTCTTTTAGAATCTACTATGTAGTTGTACACGTGTGTATGTATAGCTGTACCATAGTTATGGGTAAACTCGACCTATACTTATGTACAATTGTAGGCCTAGCTGGTAAACTCGGCCACTTGTATTATGTGCGCGCTGGGGGCCGAGTTTGCCTGCCAGTCTGAGTTTACCCATAACTAAGGTACCTCAAACTAATAGGAGAACTCCACATGGTCTTTCGGACTTACATTTGAACGATTAAACTGGTTACTATATACTGGGTAGAGAGTTTCAGAATTTATAGTGATTGCGGTTAGGAATAAGAATGTTTTCAAAATTTTTGTTAAACAGTTCCTAATGAACGAGGATGATGACATACAATGTACATGTAGAAGATTCACCATAAGAATGCAGGAGTGGGGCTCAAGGAAGCAGAGCAAAAGAAAAAGCATACGTAAATTCCAGACAGGTGAAACTATAACATATTAATTATGGTATTGTGTGGAAATACATTGGTACATTTCTGAAGTCTCCTACATATCATCATCCTTGTTCAGTGTAATTTGTTTGGCATTTTCAGAATATTGGTTTCTCTGCTCAAGGATCATAATTAATTCCACAAATCTAGATACTGAGGTATCGATTTCCATAATCATTTACGTTGTATCAGGGAGGTGGGAAGAGACCCCCTCCCTTATTGTATGTACAGCATGATATGAAATTATTAAAATTGCAGGGACTTCCCCTTTAAAATCGATGTCTGGTGACTTTTTGTTGGTTTTGTGATGCAGGGTCACATGTTTGCAGTTAAAATATGGGAATGGACATTAATTGGTGAAGCATAAACAGCCTACAAACAAAAATCAAAAACAAAAACTAGTGACATTCATTAAAATCTTTGTATGCAAGATTATCAACAATATTATTACAATGTAAAAGGGCCTACAATGTACTTTGTACAACCTGAGAAAAATAAAGCCAGTTTATGGCCCCAGCCCTGGTAATTAATGAATGGCAGGATTAGTGTTGATCCCTTCTCATTGACAACAACAGGCAAAGAAAGCACCAAGGATGCATACAGGTAATCTGGGAACTCTGTTTTATCATTTTGGAGAATGGATCGGTATTTGTGACCCTGTATCACAAAGCCACCACAACATTGCCAGACATGGCTATTTTGTTCAGGACAGATTCTGATATTTTAGAGCTTACTTTAGAAGTGCAAAATGACATTTATGCAAGCAGACTTTCCTAACATGACTAATAAATGAAGAGAAAGGAAAGTGTACCCCTGGAAGAGAAAATAAGCTTTGAAGTGAAGATTCTTTTCAAGCTTTTAATCTTACCCAGCTGTGCTCTGTGCAATCAATGGGACAAAAAGGGGATACGAAATTACAATGTACATGCATATATAGAAGCCTCTTTGAAGGGATTATTGGGGGGGGGGGTACATGTATTAAAGCTGAAATTCTGCACCTGATTTAAAGTACAACAGCTTGTTATTCATGTCTATGCTGAATTTCAATCTCTTGCATCATCCTTTCAACAGTTATTCGAGGTGAAATGAAAGGATGTGTGAAGAGATTTAAAGAAAACTAACCTCTAAGGAATCTAAGACATCCTTTAATCACTCAGACTGAAACAAAGACAAGTGTTCAAGAAAACTCCTGAAAAGACAATTTCCAACTGTTTTATGTTCCCAAACTTTAGACAGATTAAAGAAGAACTGCACATGGTGTATTTTGCTCGATATTTCAAAAAGTACACCACATGCAAACCTCAAATATGTGTAGCCCCAACTCACAAGTTCATTGACTATATTTGCCAAAAGATTAAAAATCCTTCAAAAATTCATAAAAACTCTTGGATTACTATCTAAAATTAAATAATTTGCTCCTTGTGCTTTTATTTACTTCTCCAGTGAGTTTCATCCAAATCCATTCACAGCTTATAGAGTTATTTTAAAAATACAAACGAGACAAACCAATCATGCCAACAAAAACACAACCTCCTTGCCCTTGATAGCTCAGGTAATAATGGCAGGTAAAAGAATGATGCCTGTATTGTGATATCCAGTCTCATGCCCATGTCAAGGGAAGTTCTGTACCCTGTAACTTGGAGAAGGAATCCACCAATCTTGTCAATTGCCACCAGCAACTTCACTACATATAAGATGTCATCAGTGTTTCTGAGGGACAATATCTTTCCTACAATTGGCTCTTGGATTCATTAGTTTTTGAGATTGTCCTGATCAGGTCATGAAGCACAGGAAATAAGATCAGATACCTTGAAAGTTTGGGATGAAGAATGACAGACTGGAGAAAACATGCCAGCACTGTCGACTGTGAGGTGGGACCAATGGATTCAGGCAGAATGGTTTGCTTGTAGACCGCTGTAAAACAATAAATGTTTGTGTGCATTTTAATTTTGCAAATTTTGCCAAGAGCCAAGATTTGCAAAATTACTAGTAAAATGCATGCAAAAGCTCTTGTCTTCACTGTACGCATTAAATGCCAGTGGCAATTTGTGAAATTTCATGCCACGAAAAAGGCTGTCATCTCCCATTCAGGAAAATGTTATGTCCTGAAAATATCTCGCTTTATGGTAGATCTTTAATACTCAAAATTACTAGTAAAATGCATGCAAAAGCTCTTGTCTTCACTGTACGCATTAAATGCCAGTGGCAATTTGTGAAATTTCATGCCACGAAAAAGGCTGTCATCTCCCATTCAGGAAAATGTTATGTCCTGAAAATATCTTGCTTTATGGTAGATCTTTAATACTCACTTACTATGGTACAAATGGGCAACATTTCATAAGGCTCTTTTACAATCTTAGTTACTGTATGAGTGCAATAATTGTAGTATCTGTATGGCAGCAGCCATGCAGCAATTTAATCCAATATATCAGAGTCATTGCTATGGTAACAGCAATTGTAGCAACTTTCAGTATTTCAAAGCCAGTTTCAATTACTGGGAGTACAATGTAATATCCAGTTGGAATACATTATCACTATGTAGCAGGGCATTATGTGGCATTGTGTCGCAGTCAACACAATATGATATGACGCTTTGACGAACACACCCTTTCAGCAAAAATGCAGGGGGGGGGGGGGAAGGATTTGAATAAATGATAAGGTTCCAGCCAATACAACACTACGATGCCAGCCCTTTTTTGTACAAGTTGATACAATTAATGTTGATTTAATAACCTGTTTTCCAGAAGAGTACCATGTTCATGATGCTCAGAGAAAATGATACCATGGAAATAGTATTATTAACAATACATGGATGTGTAATAAAGTTTTGGTATGAATAAATTAATGATATTTTTGTAGTCATTATTCTTTCCTCTATTTTGTGTCCAAACAGGCATTTGTCAAATACCAGTTTGTCGGCGGAAACCAAACATTCATTGAGATGTATCGTGGAATGTACCGCAAGCATCGACCCAAGGAGATCGTTCCTGGCTCCAATATCAGGTCAGAGGTCATGTCATTTGACGGGGTCAAAGTTCGGGTCTATGAGCCAATCAAGAGGAAGGAGGCGGAGGTGCCTGCAATGATCTTCATGCATGGGGGTGGATTAGCTCTGGCGAGTATCGGTAAGCACGAAGGGGGTAGTATGTTAGTCTGTTTGTGTGTTATTCTGTGTTTTATCAATGGTATTGTTTTATTTTCAGAACATAAAGTTGTATGAGTTCAAGAAGCAGTTACACTTGTAAATCATTCCTTGAATGCTGAATTTACATAATTACTGTTGTATGTTCCTGGCAGCTGAGGCGCATCACATTTCAGGCCACAAGCTGGGATGGATGTGAGACACTGCAGGGGGCAGGATGGACTAAAGTAGCAGGTCTTGATTGCCATGGATGTCAGATGAGATTTTTAGACTTTCCAAAAGATTGCCATGGCATTCACAGTGCTGATAAGAAACCTAGTAGGCTGTGACAGCGCGAGATGAACAGCACATTGCTGCATCGTTGATACGAAGAGAGAAGACCACACTGCGAAGAAAGAATGGCAAAACTTGAACACATGCACAACTAGATATATCGCTACGGCGACTGACATGCCTCCGCCATAATGCATGGTTCTCCTAATAGGTCTATAGTACAATGTCGTGACAATGTGTGATGACAGTTTCACACAATTGGCAAAATATTAAAATGACAGGTTTGCCACAAATGTGCTGAATGTTCACTTTCCTAGAACTAGGTTCAATTGGATGAATGATTAAAATGTCAGAGTGCAGGTATTTGGGGAACTGATGATTTTTACTTGACTTTTGACCCTTTTATAAGTTTATGCATTGAGTAATTTTCAAGGTATTGAGAAAAAGTATAATTTCATTATCAAATGGGAAAATAGCATTATCTAAACCTAGCCTTTGACCTTTGACCTCACAGTTACTTTTGAGATATGGAGGAAAAAGTGCAATTCAGCACTTTCATTTGACCTTTGACCTTTTGACCTTTGACCTTTTGGCAAGAAACTTCCCACAGAATATATATTGGGTAATACATGCATACATCAAGTTTAAAAAAAAAAAAAAAAAAAACCTTCAGGCATTGTATAAATATAAGGAAAGTAGTGTTATTTTGAGGAGTTGACATTGACCTTTGACCCCTGACCTTTGAACCATGACCCCCAACTTCCCTGGATAATCACTGCCCATTGGAACAAGCATACAAGTGTATACTAAGTTCCATGAAGATACCTTGAACCATTATTTTGCGAGATACGGAGAAAACCATGAATTTTCAACCCTTTTTTTCACAAAATAACCTGCGTGACCTTTGACCTTTGACCCCGTGACCCTAAAATCCAAACAAAGTATTATCCCCCCAGGATATACCCTCATACCAAGTTTGATGTAAAACCACCACACGGTTCTTGAGATATCGACAAAAACAAAACGGGACAAACGGACGGACGGACGGCCCGAAAACATAATGCCTCCGGCCACTTCGTTGGCGGAGGCATAAAAAATATATGAGTTTATGACCAAATCCATGAATGCTGTGAACCTTACTGTCACAAAAATCTACAACTGTAGCATTACAAGGGCTTGGTGAATTTAATTGTATCTGGAATGACTATAAAGTAAGAGCATGCAATACATACATGCTATACAGTTGTACACATGCAAGTTGGAATCCCATCACTCTCAAATGTTAACGCTGTGAAGCATTCTGTGTTCATGTTCAATATTCAATTTCAGGCAGTAGATTTCCATTTTGTTTTATAGTTTTACTCATTTTCATAAACATTTAATACAGTGTACTTGTAAAGTAGGATCATGCAGGAACTACAACATCGTAAACATCTGTGCCAGTTTGTGAAGAAAGTAATCCAATGGATGTACCAATTGGACAAAATCACATTGAGAACCAGAAAACGTGTTGGTGCAATTGTCAAATGCATACATCGTGTATGTGCTGCAAACACAAAGCACCGTGGGTTTTGTTGCCATGACAACCAAATCCTGTCTCAGGTTGTATCAGGCCCTGACCGAATTCAACCCAGCAGTTAGACATGTACTTCCTATTGATTGTTCACGCCTTCTGAAACCTACTGTAAAGATGGAATGTGTACAAATTGTATACATTGTGCCCTTCATAAGAGGTAAAGGCCTGGCCAAATTGTTTTATTAGTGTCAAACCATACTACCCAATTGTTTGATTTGTGCATGCACCGTGTAAGAGTAATTGTGCGTGATAAAATCACTAATTGTGTGTGTGTTTGAATATTTGTGTCATACTCTACTGTAAATGATACCTTCATTGTAGGGTTCCATGTTCTAAATTATGTATAAATGAAACTGCCTTAGTACCGGACTGTCTATAAAAGTCATGTCTATTTTTGGTTTATAAAGCTGCTTAAAGTACCCCCAAGAAAAGTTGAAATGTTAATGACATTTGTATAAATTTGGCAAAGTGACCTCCTAGCATGTATTTTTTTCCTCCAGTATAATGTAAAACCAGAAATTTTCATGCACATTGTAGTTTTGCGAATTCTGCAAGAGCCAAGATACTTGTGTCAAAGCATAAATGCACACAAAAGTTCTTGTCTACACTACAGTGCATTGCATGCCAGTGGCAATTCGCAAAAACCTTATGTAGTGAAAAGTGTGACTTGAAGCATTGTGTGACGGCCACAGACTATGTTCAGCTTTGGCTGGTGACAAACTACAACATGTATTTTGCCTGTTTTGCTATTGAATTACTCATCATATTATCAAAGAGCTTGTGTATTATTGCCCTTTCACTGCAATTTGAGTCAGTATTTGTACTCAGGCTTCTTTTGTTGACCTTTGTTAAACAGATGTCTATGACCGCTTGACCCGTCGCATGGCAGAAGAGCTAGACATTGTCTTGGTGTCTGTGGAGTAAGTTCCTTTCTCTGTTTTTCCATATTTCTCTGTTTGTAATAGACAAAGTAATAGACAAAGAGTCAATGTGATATATGGTATCAGATTAAAACATGGTCTACTGTGCTGTTGATAACTGTACTATATACTGTACATATGTGCTCACAAGTGCTTCTTCTTTTTTGTTGTTGTTAAATTGCTAGTTAAGTTGTAAACTGTAAAGGAATGTGGCAAATTTTTTTATGCCTTTAAAGGACAAGTTCACCCTCATAAACATAAGGATTGAGAGAATGCAGCAATACTAGAACACATCAGTGAAAGTTTGAGGAAAATTGGATAATCGATGCAAAAGTTATGAATTTTTAAAATTTTTGTGTTGGAACCGCTGGATGAGGAGACTACTACAGCTTGTGAGTCATATGCATACAACAGTATAAAGAAAATGTAAAGAAAATTCAACATATTTTCACTTTTTTTTCCGCATAATAAAAGAGCACTTGACTTGCCTCTTTCTAAAGGCAGGGGGAATAATATTACCCCTAACATACGTCAGTAACGAGTCAAGGGAATGTGTACTTTTTTTCAAAAGATGAAATTTTGTGAAATTCTCTTTATATTTTCCTTATATTGTTGTACGAATGTGACATCTACAGTAAGTTATTCATACACTGCAGTAGTCTTCTCATCCAGCGGTTACTGCACAAAAACTTCAAAAATTCATAACTTTTGAACGGATTGTCCCATTTACCTCAAACTTTCAATGATGTGTTCTACTAATATTGCTACATTCTCTCAATCCTTATGTTTATGAAGGTGAACTTGTCCTTTAAATTTTTAGCCCCATGCAACATTTTATCAGGAAGGTGCCAACAGCATCTTTGATTTAAAGTAGAACACCGCCTCATTGTCCTTCCTCTTGACCTGTATCTAGAAAATGCAACATTGCACAAAAAAGAAAAAAAAAAAACACATTTCTCAGTAGAATGATGTTAGCTGTGAAATGATGATTTGATTCCATGACAAAACTCGTGAAGTGTTTCCTTCTCTTGTTTTTGGAAGCATGTATTTCCCAAAAGGTAAACGCTAGAAACTTCCACTTTTATTTTTTTTTTTTCCGATCTAATCTTTGGCATCTCCTAAATTCACTCTATGAACCATACTCTCTCAAAAGCAAGAATTCACAACAGTTGCTATTTTGATTCTAGTCCAAAAATGCAATTTTTTGCTGTGCTAGAGCGTGTGACACATCATATATACTGCAGCTGACATCAAGCTACAATGTATGAACACATGCTGATGTGTGTACATGTATACAATTACATTTGTACACCTATATTGCACTTTTATTTAGTCCATGGTCCAAACGTAAACCATGGATTTGATTTTAATTACATTGTACATGTACCTTTGTGAATTTAGGTTTTATACAGTAAAGTTTACATTATAAATGATCACTGGAACTCTAAGGGTTTATACCCTGCGTCAAAAGTGCTATTATACAGTAACCTCACTAGTTGAATATCTACATGTACAAAATAAGTGTATATCATGGCCATTATTTCTGAGAACAAAAGAAAAGAAAAGAAAGACAAGTCATGACTTTAATGATGGCATTTTGATATGGAATTTTTTTAATGTAAATTTATGTTTGACTGTTGTAGTGTTTTAATGATACACACTTTACACATTATACAGTACATGTATGCATAGTTGTACTTGAATGCTTATTGCTCCCAAATTATTGTGTCCATCGTATCATTTGATAAAAGTACAGTGTATTAAAGGATTGGCTGAATGCATGAATGTGTGGGAGGCATACAAAAGTCTAAGTAGGTGGCAATAGTTTTATCAAACATGGAAGCGCGGTGGCTGGATGCAAGGACCAGTGAGATATCACTCCCTTTGACATCGATAGCGTGGAATGATATATCGTTACAGAGCGACCACCTGGCAAAAGATTGATATGATATTGGTGTCTGAGTGACTGGCTGATAGTATCCTTTAAATCACAACCTGTACCAGGGGTGGATCTACCTTTTTGCAGAGGGGGGTTTGACCCAATGGCGATGTGGAGCATCCGAGAGGTGGATATTCCCTTCTCACTGATTTTTCTTTTGTTTGTTGTTGTTGCTATTTTGAATGTCCATATGTGATGTCTTCCTGGCATCTACTTACACAATGGAGACCAGTATCACAGAGTGCTAGGAACACTGAGAATTTCAATGGTTTTGAAAGTCTTCATGCAACAATGCTGACTTTACATATCATACGTATATCATACACAGATGCTCTTAAATGTGCTCAGATTTCTGTGTGCACATTTTTTTTTCTGTATTTATTCATTGATTTTTTGATTTATTTATTGATTTATTCATTTATTTATCTGTCTATTTATCCACATATTTATTTATTTAGTTATCTATTTATCTCTTTATTTATTTGTTTGTTTGTTTGTTTGTGGCTAGCAATATTCATGATTTTACTCTGAATTTGAACAATTGCAGCAATAACAGTTTGATGAAAGTTTTATGTACCAAATTCCACCATAAACTTTGCACAAAAAAATTGCAAGTCGGTGTGAGATTTTTCTAACTTTGCAGGAAACTTCACAAGGTTGTTTTATAAAGAGGAGATTAAAATGAAGAAGAAAAAGGAGAAGGAGAAGTAGAAATAAAAGAAAAAGGAAAAAAGAAAGAAGAAAAAGAGGAAGGAGAGAAAGAAAGCAAGTACTGTATAATACACACACAAAAAAAATGAAGCATGAGCTACAAAAACTCAACAATAGAATTATGTAGTCACAGTTTCGGTGTCCATGCAGTCCAGAAAGAGGAAACTATAGATGAAAATAATGCCACGATTTTGATATTGCTTACAAGGGATTGCCACAATGTAGGTTGTATTGCATACTGTACATATTTCACCTACAGTGTATACACTTCTTCCCCTTATAATTCTAATACAAATATGAAACATATGCTTTTTAGTGTGTAATTACATCTGACCACCAGGATATACATGTATCATATTAGATATCATTCTTGGTTGAAACTTTTGTCAGAGGAGGTGTTTGAAAGTCTGTCTTGAGTGATGAATCTAGGCATATATATGTGATATTATTACTGGTACAGCAATATATGTTTTAATGTGATAATTTGATCCTGTATACAACATAAGATTATGCACTGTGTATGGCAGTATTGCATTATTACAGAGATGTGCCCTCACAGTTCCAAACTAGAATTAACACCAATACGTACACTGTACAGTGTACATGTATGTTGTACCAAGAACTATGGAACACTTTTTATGATCAAAGGCAGTATCCTTCCACAATATTTTATTACATTTCAGCTGCAAAGGCAAGACATTACTGAAAAGGTGTAAGGATACAAGTGTTCATTAAGAGCTGTGATACAGTGTATGCTCTATGGTACTTGCCATTTTTCTGCATTCTTGGTGAAAAACATGCATGGTATCTTTAAATGCACATATTTCATCACCTACATACTTGTACACAGTATGTGTACAGAAGTAATTGTGCAAATACTGTAAAGCCAAAAATGTAAACAAATGAACTTGTCTAATGATTAAGAGAAATCAGTCAAATGAAGCAAGCCATGCAAATATGATGACGGTTTGACGTTCCTATTGTGGTTAATTTTTGGTTGATTTTGCAGTATTCAGAATATCACAAGTTCCTCAAGCATTTATCAAATACTCTAAGACACAATGTTTTCGTGGCATTAAATTTTTGCAAATTGGAGCCAATGGCCTTTTTAGCAGCATGACATTTTCGCGAGTTGCTTCTAACATTCAATGCATATACAATAAGTGCAGACAAGAACTTTCATGTGCATTTTAATTCCGCAAATCTTGGCTCTCTGAATCTTGGCTCTTGCAAAATTTGCGAAATTAAAATGCACACGAACATTCCTCATTTTACAGTATTAAAGATAGTAGACGAGGCCTGGCCTGCCAGGGTATGGGTTAAGTTTAGGGTGTGAATTTAAGTTAGGAGTAGGATTAAATTCAGGATTGATAGTGTTAAGATACACGTATCAGGAAAAGGGTGTGGGGTAATTGTCCAGCGACTTACAGTGACTACACCCCAAACAAACACAAGTTATAGTGATAGGGTTCATAGTAAAGATTAGGGTTTTGGTAAGGGTTAGGTTTAGGGTTTAAATTTTGATTAGGGTTAGGACGAAGTTCAGGATTAGGATTAGGGTTAGGATCAGGTAAAGGGTGTACACTTTGTAGAGTAATTGTCCAGGGGTACCGGTAATTGTTCTAGAATTGCTATAAAGAGTAGTGAAAAAATATGGAACTCTCTTGCAATTTGAGCGATATTACAATGACAACACCCCAAACAAGCATGCAATTGGCTTGAACAAAGCGACTCTTTATCCAAAATACCTGACATGAACGTACAATTTTTGTAAGTGTTTCTGATACTTTGAGCCAGCACTCAAGTTTTATGTAGGTTATCACTGTGAACACTGTACACACTCAAGTTTGAAATGGGTTATCTTTGTGAACGCTGCACACTACACACTGACCGAATATTTGACTTGTGTCAATATTGACTATCTTATCAGGCCTGTGTTTCAAGTTCATTCAAGATATCGCAAAACTTGTGTAATCTAAACTTCAAGGCCATACAGCTGTATGGTCCTTCTCCCAGTCATTAAGTTTTTTTTTTTTTTTTTTTTTTTCCCTGGGGGGCAATGGAATATTCCTGAGCATCAACAATACCAGTAACATAGTCTCAGTTTAATTATCAACACTGTCTTATTCTCCCAGGTTACTAGTATTCTCTTCAGATTTATTTACATTGCTGCTCTTTGTACTTTGATTTCTTTATAGATATGTATGCTTACTGATGAATGCTGCTGTTGCCTCCTCAGTACATGTCACCTTGGTTTGACAGTGCCTGATATTTGTTGTTGTTGTTGTTTTACCTCATTCCCATGCAGTATTAAATAACGACACAAAATTTGAGCGTTTTTAGGGCCAGGTTTTTAACTGTCAAGAGTCTTTGACTTCATGTGCTTTGTATCTATTCACGTTTTTAATGTACAGTGTATTTTTTTTTCCAAAATAATAAGCTTAAAGATAATAAAAAGTTTTGGTACCTCAAAAGCTTCCCTGAATTTCCTTGTCTTGGTTTGTGTTCCAGGTTAAAGTATGTTGTCTGTGAGAATTACTCGCCCCAAAGTGCTCTCATGTCTTAGTAATCATGCAATAATGGTTTCGTACCAGAGAGCCGACGCTGTACGGCGTCGATAAATATTGTACGAAACCACTGACTGCGACCAGCAGCGTGCAGCCCATTGTACGCATAGCTAATTGCGACCAGCAGCCCCATACGCATAGTGTAATGGGGCTTCGCATTGTAGCATTCAGGATCATGACAGAATTAGTATCGCGGGTAAATGTCAACTTAAAATCCAAAAATTTCTTCGATTTGAAGACTTACCAATTAAGTTGAAGTATTGAAAACAGGCTTCGAACAACGTTTGGTTCTGCCAATAGTCCCTTTCTGTTCGAATTGATGACTGAATGTGACTCGGTCGAGAGGACCTTGGGAGAGCTATGTACATACACTGGATACTATGGCCAGCGCATGCGCACACAAACATCTCATCCGTTCATGGATTTGAAATTTGTGCGCATGTGATGTGTTCGCATGCACTGGCTGTAGTATTCAGTGTACTGTATGTAGCTCTCCTAAGGTCCTGTCGACCGAATCACATTCAGTCATCAATTCGAACAGAAAGGGACTATAGGCAGAACCAAACGTTGCCCGAAGCCTGTTTTCAATACTTCAACTTAATTGGTAAGTCTTCAAATCGAAGAAATTTTTGGATTTTAAGTTGACATTTACCCGCGATACTAATTCTGTCATGATCCTGAATGCTACAATGCGAAGCCCCATTACACACATGTACGCTATGCGTATGGGACTGCTGGTCGCTATGCGTATGGGGCTGCTGGTCGCAGTTAATTGCATGATTACTAAGACATGAGAGCACTTTGGGGAGAGTAAGTCTCACAGTGTTAGTTATATGAAAGGTACTTTAACCTGAAACACAAACTAAGACAAGGAAATTCAAGGACACTTTTGAGGTACCAAAACTTTAAGTGCCAAAAATGGGTACAGTTCATACAATCATGCAGTTTATTCTGGTGAAACTAACATACACACACTTTATGCACCTGCATTAATTCAGCTGGACATACAATATACAGTGGATAAAACATATTGTTTGATTACTATTCAGTGTTGGGGTTTTGAACCCACGTCTGTTGCTTAAGAGGTTTAGAGTATATGTGACCCTGCATCACAAAACCAACAAAAAGTCGCCTGACATGGATTTTCAGTTAAGAGCAGATTCTGAAAGAGCAGACTTTAAGCTTTAAAACGATGTGTAACTCAATTCAAATGGACTCTCCTCACCTATCCTAACATTGGAAAGAAAGCATTACAGTACTCTGGGAAGTATGAACTGAGGAGAAAAGAGGCTTTGAAGTACACTACCAAACCTTGCTAGCTGTGTGATGAATGGAGGAAAAAACAGGATGTAAACCACCGTAGCAACAACAATGAAGGGATTATCAGATTAAGCTGAAATTAAGCATGCTTTATCAAGACATTCTGTAGATGATGCTAACTTTCAAAGCAGTAGCGTCATCCTTTCTAAAGTTATTAGAGTTGAAATTAAAGAGTATGGACAGGGTTTTTAAAGACCTAATAAAATGGTTTAGACATTTTTTTCTCAATGATGTAATAATATTAAATGTTAAATTCTAAGTAATTCTGTGGTTGTGTGGGGTTTTTTACTGTTCTGAATTTTGTTCTATATTTGTTAACATAATGGATGCAATTTCCTCGGTTTTGGAAAACTTGCTATACTTTCACCACATGCGGCGCACTATCACTTCTAAATTGTGATGACGTCTAAGAACGGAGTCGTCCACGACCAGTCTAGCCGTAGCCAGCGAGCTGGCAAGGCTATGCTAGCGCAGCGCAGCGACAGCCGGCCGGCGGCTGCACTGGCTAGCGCTGGCGGGGGAGGGAGCTAGCGAGCGCATAGCAGGTGCTGCGCTGCACTATTGTCATTGGCTAAGCCTTTAGACAAAAGAATATTTAATGAACTGTATCGGATTTAATACTGCCAATAATACAGATTACAACTGTGGTACGCTTGGATATCCATTATTTTCGGCAAACTCGTGAAATAGGCCCCACCACTGCGTGTCTGTACTAATAGGGAGCTTTAGATTTTAGACGCGCGGACGTTCAAAGAGAAAAAAACATGATCTGAGCGTGCGCAATAGCGCGGATCAAGTTACTGCGCACGCTCAGATCATGTTTTTTTCTCTTTGAACGTCCGCGCGTCTAAAATCTAAAGCTCCCTAATAGTAATACTACGGTGACTCGCCTGTTTCAGCCCCACCGTGTGGCGTTCATCTCGGTAGGTAAGCACGGCGGTGGGGCTGCCTTCCACAGTGAATACTCGTGAATGCGGCGAAAATGACTTCATAATATGGCCCTCGGCTCGACTAATTTAACGGCCAATTTAACCATAAATACAACCCTACCTAACCCTAAACCCTAGGAGGACCTACCCTTGCTTGCTATAAACGCACGGGTACGGTGCACGCGCACTGTGGTGGGGCCTATTTCACGATAGCCCCACCACCACTGCGTGTCTGTACTAGTAATACTACGGCGACTCGCCTGCTTTATAGGCCTAGACCAAAGAGATTATAATCTCTTTGGCGGCCTAGACCTACTCGTGAATCCAGCCCCACCGTGGCATTCATCGGTAGATAAGCACGGCGTTTGGGCTTCCTTCCACAGTATGATTTTTAGCATAAAACAAAAACTACTCGACCAAAATTGACGATCATTCTTGGTATCGTTTTTCTTAGAAAATGACGCATCTAAATTACTGATCATATTGCAGAAACTGACTATGGGAAACTGGCTAGGCCTTTCTTTTTTTCTTTTCTTTTTTTTTAGCCACGACCCACCCTGTAACAACATATCCCCCTAACCGTGATAGGCGTTAGAGTGTGGCCTCTGTACTACTACCAAAGATTCTGCTATTACTACTTACTAGTCTACTAGACCTAGTGCCGTAGTGGTAGTAGTATTACTAGTAGACTACTACTACTAGTAGACTACTATAACTACTAGTAGACTGCTACAGTCTGTACTAGATCTACTACTAGACTACTACTGGTAGTTTAACTTGTAAGCGCCGGCCGACGGGCCAGGCCACGGCCGGGACGCTCCCGCTTGCTTGCTGCGGTCGGAGTAGCCGCTCACTTTGTGAGCGAGCTGGGCCTGTTCTTCTAATCTACTTACTAGACAGTTACAACTTACAATGTCAATCATGTAGAATACAGTATATCCTTTCTAACGTTAAACTATATGGGGGCATACCAGACATACCACTCTGTATTTCCCAGGCGATCGTTTCCGTGAGGTCTATTCTCGGGCTTGGTGCCATGTTCATATGCTCTTGCACTGGCAGCAGCGGGGGAGATGCAGCTGGTTCATATCGGTAAGGTGCAGCCCCACAATAACGTTCTGGTTCATCGGCTGCCTCTCCCTCCCCATCTTCCCCTTCAACTTTATGTGCCTCGTCTTCCTCTCCGCTATCGTCAGAGCTGCAGTCTTTATCATCATCATCAATGTCGAAGTTTACCCATATAGTGGAAGACATTATGCTCGAGGTACCAGGTATTGTGCAAGCTAACTTAGTGATAATGTACGTGGTAATGCGTATGTCGACAGTCAGTGTGTCGACCGGGAGCGCACATCCCGCGGGGCCGGCCCGGGCCTGGCCGGGCTAGCTATCGTGTACGCGCGTGTACCAAGCTAGTAATCTGAGTGCTTGTGCTGAGCGGCGTCTGCTAACTGAGCACAACTCCGTGCTTATACGTCATCAATCGGTTCAGGGGTGTTGGTCACGTGACTTTTTCGCAAAAGCTGCAACGGGGTCCTCCAAAAATGTGATATTTGGGGGAGTTTCTAGAAGCGATAAAAACTGGAACGACACTGACAACATATTTACATTGATAATCATGACATATATTTTACATTTCTTTTGCATATTAAAACATTTTGCAAGCATTTTATTAGGTCTTTAAGAATGAAAAGGGGACTCTGTAAGACACAACTCATTACACTATTCTACCAAAAAGCATTCAAGAAAAAACTGCTAAAAACACAATTTCTTGTTTTTATGATCCTAAACTTTGTATAATGTGGAAGAAGACTTGCTCTTTTAAAAAATATGAAAATCTCAAGATTGGCTAGGTTGACCCGTTTCACCTGTTTTCAGTCACACAAAATCAATGTGTGCGACTTTTTGTTCGTTTTGTGATGCACGGTCACATATTCACTGATGTGCACTGCTCTGATGCAGCATCTATAGGAAGGTCATTTCATCACCTCCCTTTTTTATACCATGGAAACAACAAACACCTACTCATTAATCAATCATTTTCATCAAGGGATTTTTATGAACACATGGGGTCAAATGTGCAATGTAATAACCATTTACAACGTACACTGATGAGCTCATAATCATTGTACCGTATCATTACACTTGTAATACATTGTAGGTTACATTTGCTCTCCACTCCTCTCTATAAAATCCAATGAATTTTCCACAGCCACCAAGTTGTGTGTTTGAATGTTTGTGCTTGTAGTTGTGATACATAAGTCTGAGCACTGTGTGTGAAAATGTATACATTTCTTTGCATGGGTCACATAATTTTTTGAATTGAAAGGTATTTATTAAATAACATCTCTTGCAGCCAGGAGGCTGGATTGCGGACATTTTACAAGGATCATCATGAATACATTCAGATATACAAACATACATTAGAAATATTAACTATTGCACAATAAAATCAACCTTTACCATTAAAAAAAAAATACAATTACAATTATTCACATCTCTGTTCTTATTTCCATGAATAATCCCTTTTGTTTAATAAATAACCTTACTAAAAAAAATCAACTTTCTTTTCATCTACTCATCTTCTTTTCCTCCATCTTCTCTGTTCCCCTCCTTATAAACTTTACCATCCTTATCATCACTTTCACTCCTTCAACCTCTTCTTATTCCCTGAAATTATCCTTATCATAATCACACATTATTATTTTCCATCATAAAAATTAAAATACTATTTACTCTCTATCACAAAATATCAATCAATATACATTCATAAAAATATACTATTGCAATGTATTGTTAAGGTCAGTAACTTGTCCTGGATACTGGTTACACTTCATATTGAATCATAGTCAGGGTCAATGTCCTAATTCTTATCAGTATTCTCCCACACATATATCTTGTACAGATTGAATATCCTTTGTCCTAAAGTCATAAACTGGAGAGCTTCGTTAGCCCCTATGTGTTAATTGAACCAAGACACACAAGTATAAGCTTAGTGTTGGTGCCTAGAATAAAGCAGTAATCGTATAGCCCATTTTTCATTTACTATACTGACTATGCAACTTCCTATCCTTTGTCCTCCCCTAGTAGCTAAGACGTTTGATGTCACCCCTTTGTAATAGTCTCAACTTTATGTCTCTTTGTCCTATTGTTGTAGCCATGCTTCCCTCCAATTACCACCCTATTGCCCGATTGTACCTGTATTAGTTTCTCATTTAATCTCTTCTATGACTATGGAAGTAGCTAACTGGTTAATTGTTTGTATACTTGGCTGGGAATGATGCCAAGCTAAAACTCCTGCTTGGGAGTGAGTCTGAATTTGGTCCTCCTCAAGTCAAGACGCCAATAAATGTTCTCTCCGTAAATGCAATGATTTTATGTTGGTGTGACTGATTCATTGACTCTTGTTTGAAACACAACACTGGTGGCAGCGGTGGGATCCAAACTTATACACGCCAAAGAAATACAGTAGTTTAAGTAACCGAAATGCCACAAATTTAAAGACATCATGAAATGTCAACGACCTGAAATTGAGATGGACCACAAGGCGAAGGCTGGCGACTTCTAGGTGGGCTATAAGGTCTGCATGACAGCCGACAAGGACAATGAAGGCCCGTACTTTTCTGTTGATGGCAGTAGCTCTGGTCTGCATGTACTTTGTTTTGTCATCAGATGTCAGAAATATCATTGAATCGTCGGCAGGACCAATGACCACAGAAAAATGTTTTTATGAGATAGGGACCAGCGGCAAGGAAGTGCACATGGGGAGAAATGGCGGGGACTTAACTCGTGGAGATTACATTGGATGCGAGATGGCATGGATGGCGACAGAGATGATGATGACGGCTTTAGGGCCAAACCACCGCGGACCTGGCTGGATGAATATGGCAGGCGCTGGCAGGAACGTGGGCAGATAGCTGTTCTCCATAAGTAGGAGCAGCACCATAGAGACATCTTGACTGGACGGGAAGCACATCGTTGGATAGACCACTCGGCACGTACAATATCACCATGACAACGAAGAGACTTTGGCCACACCACGACATGAGTGCACTGATCGACAAAATAGCTTTTCTCCTTTCCGGTACGTTTCTCATAGCTACACATGCTCTTTGGCTTTGTAACTTGTAATTAATTTTATTATTTAAAGATATTGGTGAAATTCAGTTAGTTTCACAACTGCTTCTTGAAGGTAATGCGTTGTGTTTCGATATTCTGTAGAGAAAGCGTGCAAAACAAGAAATGTGTGATGAAATTTTGCTATTGGCACGAAAATGAAGCAACAGATGAAATTGAAACCCTGAGGTTGTCAATCAGATAGTGAGTAAAGGTGCCTAGATGTCATGAATTATAGAGATAATTCAGTAATGTGCATTGATGTTCGTATATGGGTGTTTTTACTGGTGAATTGCCCTGCGACTATACAAAGTTGCCTTAGCTGAAATTTTCAGGCAGCAATGATCCAACGTGTAATAGCACACGTATGTGAATAAAGCTACAGTTTATCGAAAACATAACAAGACGATTTCTCCGAAGGGTCGCTGGTAGTTAAACATATTTATAGATACAGTTGTACCAGTAAACCGTATGGAAAATTATGACAGCATCTTATCTTTCCTGGCGTGGCATACTTGTGATTAGGTGAACATTTACATGTGTGATAGAATTTAGTTGGATATGTCAAGTGAATGCAATTACAGTACCCCTTTAGTTGAGTTGACTAGTTGTGTACAAAAGATACATGCCAGTGTTGTAGAGGTTAAGCTCCAAGGTTTGTAGAGTGTACAAACTTGTGTTGAGGCTAAGGAACAATCTGCCCTGCATCTATACAAAGATGCCTTAGCCGGATATATCCGGGCCGCAGAGAAATTCCTGTAGAGTTTTGCATGTAGTTGTTTCATAGAATGTTGAAGTAGACTAAGGGTATCAAGATTTGCGTCACCACTTGTCACCCAATTTAGGTTTTACACTGTGATGAATTGTTCAGTTGATGCTGGCATTAATTTGCATGAGGATCCAAGTTTCACATCAGGGTTTGTTGTCTCTGTTTATTCCATCCCTCACTCTAGTTTTTTATTTTATTTCATTACATTGTACACTGAGAGACCAGAATGTTTACACCAGTCCTATGCATTATGAACAGGAATTGGTGTAGTACCCATGCTCTTATGTTGCAAAAGGTTCTAAAATGAATTAATATCCTACAGTACTGATCTGTTAACTCCTGTTCGTGGTTAACCTTTAATTTTCTTGTCAATGGCGACCACATTGTATGTACACTGTACATGTCGTTTTACTCTTGATCTCGATGTGTTTACAAAGTAGCATCTCTTCCGTTTAATATTTTACCTCGAATGAGGTACTGTCTATTCTTCTCTTTCTTCTCTTACAATAATTTATTACTTCTTCGTTATCTTTTCTTCTGCAATGTTTCATTCTTTCTACAAAACTTAGATTGTCGAAGCTTCAATAATCAATGCCGTTATTCTGATTTTCAATGTGCATGTTATAGTGTAACTGTATAATGTAAGATTAAAGGTAAGCGCTATTTGTTGATAGATGGACGTACAGTGAAAATGTAAACAATGTAAATTTGGGTTGTTATTTCTGTTACATGCTGTTTGTTCGTGTCATTACTTTTTGTACATACATGTACATGATTATACATCGCTGTCAGTTGTAATACATTTTTGAGTTGTTTTGTGATGGGTTCATTATTTGGGAGTTATAAAATATTACTTTTTTGGACTATTTATTGATTATAGTTTGGATAAATGTGACAACCTCTCTAACACCTTGTACGAAATCTTCACTATCATTCTGTTACACCTCCTGATTCTGTTTCTGTCTTCTCTTTCTGTCAAGTGTCTTCTCTCTCTCTGTCTTTCCATGTTATGTATCCGTACTGCTAAATTCACCCCGTCGTAGGTTGTGTATTGAGGACAATACCGCTTTTCAAAGGGGGGGGGGGGGGGGGGAGTAGTGTTAAGGTCAGTAACTTGTCCTGGATACTGGTTACACTTCATATTGAATCATAGTCAGGGTCAATGTCCTAATTCTTATCAGTATTCTCCCACACATATATCTTGTACAGATTGAATATCCTTTGTCCTAAAGTCATAAACTGGAGAGCTTCGTTAGCCCCTATGTGTTAATTGAACCAAGACACACAAGTATAAGCTTAGTGTTGGTGCCTAGAATAAAGCAGTAATCGTATAGCCCATTTTTCATTTACTATACTGACTATGCAACTTCCTATCCTTTGTCCTCCCCTAGTAGCTAAGACGTTTGATGTCACCCCTTTGTAATAGTCTCAACTTTATGTCTCTTTGTCCTATTGTTGTAGCCATGCTTCCCTCCAATTACCACCCTATTGCCCGATTGTACCTGTATTAGTTTCTCATTTAATCTCTTCTATGACTATGGAAGTAGCTAACTGGTTAATTGTTTGTATACTTGGCTGGGAATGATGCCAAGCTAAAACTCCTGCTTGGGAGTGAGTCTGAATTTGGTCCTCCTCAAGTCAAGACGCCAATAAATGTTCTCTCCGTAAATGCAATGATTTTATGTTGGTGTGACTGATTCATTGACTCTTGTTTGAAACTCAACAGTATTATACCAAACACTAGTTTCGTATCAATAAAATTATTCATAACTACCAAATTTCATATTTCACATAACACAGAACACAGAAACATAATATGGTAATTAAACTGATCTAAAAAGTCTGCTTAAGACTAAACAATTCTGGCAAATGAGAAAAAATTGAGATAAAATCAGAAATAAATGAATGAATGGAGGGCCCATATTCAAACACATCAATACAAAGAGAGAGAGAGAGAGAGAAAAAAAAAAAACACCTTAACAATGGTGAATCAACATGCAGTTTTTAACAAAGTTGAGTGTTTTATCAAAGAGAGAAAATTTCGGCGTGCCTGCAAAAGGCTGAACTTGAATAGTAAAACACAGAGTGCATGGGCATTATAACTTTCAATAAAACATCAGTTATATTCTTCTCTGTAAAAAAAAAAAAAAAAAAAAAAAAAAAAATATATATATATATATATATATATATATATATATATATATATATATATATATATATATATAAAATTATATTCATATTAAAACACTTTAAAAACTTACACATATAGAAGCAAAATTCATTTTCATGGATAATCTCTATTGTTCATACAATTAACCTGACTAACCACAACTTTTTTTTTTTTGCATCTACTCATCTTCTTCTTCTTCTCTTTCCCCCCTCCTTATAAACTTCTATAAATTTCTGCATAATTTATTAGTTTGAATAACAAAATGATGAAACAAAAGGGCAGTGTGGTCAGCCAGTATTACAAAACTTGTTTGCATTCCATTCTGGAATACAGTACCTAATGAAAGCACCTATGAAGGGTAATAAGTTGTTGTTCTGTGTTATCCTGATTTCTTTTCAGATACCGATTGATACCTGAGTATCTCTTTCCAGCTCAGATAGAAGACTCCCTGACAGCTACCAAATACCTCCTGACTCACGCTAGTGACTTTGGGGTGGATCCCCGGCGAGTTGGTGTTTCTGGAGACAGTGCTGGGGGCTACCTGGCAGCAGTCATTGCCCAGCAAATCCATGACATGCCTGAATTCCCCGACATTAAGGTTCAGATCCTTTTCTACCCGGGAACTCAGATGTACGACTTCAGCACGCCATCGTACCAAAAGTGCAAGGCGGTCTTTGGCGAAAATGGCATGCTGACCCAGAAGACGCTGGCGTGGCTGGGCAGTATGTATCACTTTGGCCGGGCAGACCTGGACTTCATGGGTAAGCTGATGGCCAATAATCACACAGCGCCGTCCTTCAAGCAGTCGGCCCGATACCAGCGGAACATCAACCACAGCCTTATACCCAAGGAGCTGGTACCAGACTTTTACAAGCCACCTCCCAACGACACGGGTGACCTGGCACTGTGGGAAAAGGTCAAGGAGATCTTCTCCGATCCCCGCCATGACCCACTGATGCGCGACGACCTGCGTGGCATGCCGCGCACGTTCGTCGCCACCTGCGGCTTTGACTGCATCCGTGACGATGGCATCATGTACGCAAAGCGGTTGGAGCAGGACGGCAACCATGTTGAATGGGTGAACTACGCAGGATGTTTTCATGGCATCCTTTGGCAAGGCTGGATCAACTTTAAGATTGGCAACCTGATGCTAAAGGATGGCCTAGAGTTCTTCAAGGCAAATATCTGAAATAAAGTATCAGTAATTTTTATTTTTCTATCTCCTCTCCTTTCCACCCTGTTCTCTTTGTAATGATATATATTTATCTTTTATTAGTAGTAAAAAAAAAAAGGAAATCATGCCAAGATTAATTATTTGTGTAGTATTTGCTAAACAGGGTGATCATGTACTCTAGAATTGTCTTAATTTGCACATCTTGTGTATATCTTATATGTAAATGCAAATTTATTTATTCAGAAAATGTGTGTATTGCATTTAATAGCACTTCAAGTTACCTTAGCATGAATAAAGAATATATGGAAGTAGAATTACGTGTACATGTACTTTCAAAATCAAGCACCTTGTCAAAAGTTGAAACATGCAATGCTTTAATGTCTGTTTTCTACAACACTTTATTAGTTTAAAAGAGTAAAATGTTAGTCTCATTAACTATCTCACACACAAAAAAAGACAAACAACAGTCTCTTTGCAAAATTTCATGCAGAGTAGCATTTTTTTTTTAATATATGATTTTGAAATTGGTAAGTACTCATACATGTAGCTTACATGCTCATTAATATTTGTAATTTTGTGATTACAAAGAGAAAATATGAGAGTTAGGGTTTGGATTCTATGCTTGGTTGATGTAATTGCATGATATTATGATTCTGATATTGAATATGATGATGATGATTTTCTCATTCTTTGCTATGATTATTGATATTTGTACAACTTTCATATTGATTTATGACCACATTTGCCTATATTGCTTTTATTTTTCTTGTGCAGACTTAAAATGTCATTCCTGTTTCTTGTCTAGACCCCACCTTTGTCCTTGCCTACAGGGTACAGCAGATGCTTGCAATACGCCATGTTTGTTATTAGAGCTATGACAAGCTTTGGTCAATGTATGTGATGAAAACTCATACCTCAAAATTGTTCATCATTTGCCAGATATCCATTGTTTTGTTGGTTATCTATTACGATGTTGACCTCAGCAGTTTTTAATGCAAATTTATCAATGTCAGTCTTCTTCCCAGATCTGTTAACTATCAGAGAAAAGAGTATAATTCATCTGTTTGCTGTGTTGTTTTTGTTGTGACTGTGTGTATAACAGTGAAAGTTTCTAGTTTAAAGGTCCTGTTTATGTACCTGTGGGAGCAGTGATCTAAAAAATGTTCAGGGTATCACTTCTGATGCATATGTGTAGGTCAGTTGTATCACAAAACATCCTACCATATGAATTTTTTGCAATAAAGCCAAAAATATAAGGAGATATCACTATTTTTCTCATTAAACCATAACTGTAGACGGTTTAGTCTGGAAACATTTTTATCATAACTATTGTTCACGTTTTGTATACTGGTTCAAATATTTACATTGGTTCTTTATATCCCTAACTCAAATTTTAGAACTATTTTGCAGCACTAATGCTGGGTTTTTGTTTCATCTGCAAATGGTAAATTATGCCTTTAACATTGCAACATATGCCTTGATATTCCAAAATCACTTCAAGAACTTTGAAGTTTTCCCAAATGATTAATGAATCTGCAGCATTATAAAGTGCACATTTTGCCTACAAAATGTATATGTAGTGTGTACATGTGTGTACTGCATGCATAGAACCTCAGGAAACACACATACACATCATGGTAAACACACAGCTACGTGGCAGAACAGTTCTGAAAGCCAGTAATGTCTATTTGGGTCCTTTATTACCCTAAAGCAATGGGGAGATACCTATTGAAGATTGTTAAAGAGATAAAACACTGTGTCTTTGATAGGACATGAAACGGAGATCCTGTGTTAGAATTAATCACGACTCATGCATATAAAAGATCTGGTGACATGGCATTTGCTTCTGCGACAATTGTTCCAGTTTTATTTTCTACAAGGACTTAGGGTTGGGATTAGGGATAGGGTTGTGATAGGGTTTTGGGTTAGGTTTGATGTGAGGATTAGGATTAGGATTGGAGTTATATTTGTGGGAAAAAAGAAATTATGTTTGGCTTAGCATCGTATATTTCATGGGAGCAATTGTCTTTAGGAGGCAAATGCCACGGAACCAAAAGATCCAGCTTCATTCATTCATCACAAAGAGCAGGGTGCCAACCACATGAAGTGTTCTCCCTATCCACCCACACAAGAAAACAAGTGAATGATGTTGACCTCCTGCGGTTCACCCCAGGTGACCGGCAATAGTCATGCAAATGGTACCAACCAGGCACATGGTGCTGTACGTTGGAATGAGTGAACCGTAATGCAAGTTTTGTTTTGTTTTGTTTGTTTGTTTTTTATTTTATTCTATACAGTACTTCCTGAATGATAGACAATGATTCCTGACATAAAAGAAAATGGTTGCCCTATGAAAGGCTCTTGCTCTTTCACATTACTTGCCCACTGAGGAATTTCACTTGCCCCATGTTGCAAACATGTAAACCCTCGCATACACAATCATACTGACTGTGTTTTGTTTTGTTGTCCTTTTAGCATGAAGATTTGTGTATGGACATCTTTATTTATGAAAACAAATATAATATGGATGTAAAGATTGCTTGTTGTTGATCATGTGTATAGATGAATTTTGATGTCTTTGCAAAAGGCATAATTTTGATTAAAGTCATCTGAAATAGGTAGTAAAATTGAAATAGGTAAATTACCATGCCATGTACAACATTTTTTTCATGTACTGCTTCCTAGAGATGATTTTATTATCAAACTTGGTGACAGTCATTGAGTTTGGTTCTGATTGATAGATTTGAATTGTCCACCTTCCAGTGCTGTCATTGTATTTATCACTTTACGAGAATGAAAATGTGAGGGAAAGATAATTTGTATAAAAGCTGTGATTCAAGGCATTAGATCATGTAATAATCATGTGAAAGAGAATTCAGGAAGTTGTGACAAAGTTCAGGTCATTTCAAGGCTGTTGGGTCATTTAACGTTTCATCCATTCAGTACCGTTACATGTAGCAACCAATTTGATCATGTAACTGCTAATGGTGACATCATGTTGTTAGATTTGTCCTATGTTGCACATTACTCTTCAATGGAGTAATTTTTCACGATTATGGTTAGAGTAAAATGAATTATTTTTTTCTATCTTCATTTCACTAGAGGAGTTTGAATCAGTCTTCATGCACATGAAAAAAAAAAAAAATGTTTGGAGGAGCATCTGTAAGAGTAATGCTATTCAATTACCCAGATTGGCTCGCCTTATTTGCCTAGAAGAAGCTTTGTTCAACAAATTTATTTACTAAATATGATTATATTATTGTACATATCTGATTATGTTCTCATTTTAGCTCATATTTTGAGTAATACGTTGCCATTGTTTCACCATCCTTGTTCCAACATTTTTTTTTTTTTTTTTAAATGGTATGCTTTTGAAATCATTAGTCAAATGACAGCTCATGATGCATATTGGGAAATGTAGAATTATATGTGTAGAATTATATGTGTATAGTGTGATAGTTTAAAGACAGTTCATAAGTGACCATCCAGCTCAAATCCCCCAAACTAGGCCAAAATGAATTCCTCTCTTTTACATAGTTTAAAAGAGTATCAAAGCTCTAAGTATTGAAACTTGTAATGTTAAAGCCATTGAGGATGGGCTTACTTTGCTACAACACGCATTTCACATAGACACCTGCCTGAGTTCACTCAGGACTCGTCCTCAACGGGGTTAGTCTGTTTTGGGTATCCTAGCCCATTTAAAAAATGATTAGAATGAGAAAGAATTAGGAGATGTACTTGTAGTTTTACAGAGAATGGAGAAAAGAGGATTTAAAGATTGAGGTCACTCAGGCATGCTGTGCATAAGTAATATGGAAACATGTTCTCTTTCTAAGTGAAAACAACTGTCTGAAAAAAAGGAAAACACAGTCTAGAAAAACAGCTAGTATCTTAATATCAGTTTTGTTTTAAGCCACTCGATATTGAAGGTAGGTAGAGAAAAGATAACTCCCAGGTAAGACAAACTTTAAAAATTTGAGCCGGTCAACTCAAATGACATGCTCTGGTCTGTTACATAGAATCGTAATCTGTGACCGTTTTTTTGTGGGTTTTGAGCTGGGCGGTCACATATGAGTAACACCATAGAAATATGTCAAATAAGGTGAATAGTGTCAGTGTAATGATATGGCCTTGAGGTGATGGACTTTCAAGAAAAAAAAAATGTGCAATGAGTGATAAGGAATGTCTGCTGTCACATAGATAATAGCGGATAGTTCATCCATAGGCACAGACAGATGTACATTTTTGCATGTTTCCTTTGGTTGACCGACAGCTGAAGTTGACCAAAAGCAAGACAATTTTTCAATGCAGATTAGCTCCAAGCTTCCATGTAATCAATGTCTTACCAATGAAATGATTCTAGTGAAAAAAAATGATAATTTTTTGTTGATGCTGCTGTATCCTTGTGCATGAAGTGTTGAGTTTGGAAAGCTTGGAGCAAGAATTTCCCCATACTTTCATTCTCTGAATTTCTTAATCAATTAAGCTGGCATTGTTTACATTGATTGCATACCTGCTCATTAAGTCATATAATTTGTATGACATTTTCATTGTGTTCTTTGGTAGGGATTTGCTGTCAAGTATATTTCAGATTTTGTTCATCTATTATATGAAGGAAATGTGTATTTATTTGTTTGTGTGTTTTTTGTTTTAATATTTTGCTGTTACGGGAAACTTATCTACCTGATTAAACCCTAGATTGCATGTGTATATCTCACCAGATCAAGCCAAATGGAATTCACGTTGGCATAATTATGTACCTTGAGTATGCTGTACAAAACATCTATTCATTGATTGGCATGATTTTATCATTTTTTTCTGGATATGAAATACAGACCAAGGGCTAGTGTATGTCCCAAGAAGCACTCAATCTTAGATTTTTATATCTCCCTCTCCACTCTGTTTGTATCATCTCTCTTATCTGGGAGTTTTCATGATAATTTTTGTTAATATTGCATCATACAATGTCTCTGCGTTCTTGAAGTATATAAGGAAATTAAAAAGTTGGGGAAAGAAAGACAACTGCATTATCATAGTGATTCTGCAGGTCTGGATATTTCTGAATTTCTTAACAAAACTTTGTATTTGTCACATGGACTCCTGATCCATATTTACTTCTCTGGTTACATACTAAAAACCAGTGTATTCCATATGAGTTTGTACGTGACATTCATAGGGTTTCTTTCTGTTGTTGTGTTTTGTTTGTTGGTTTGTTGCTTGGTTTAAAAATAATAGGATCATAGAGATCTATCTCAGAAATTCTCAGGAAGGTTCTAGGATTATATAAAATAAACTTCATCCCAACTACCAAGTTATAGTGTCTTCAGCTGCAAAATGCTTCATCTGTTGTAGGAGATAGAGGAGCCGCACTTTCAAGATAACATGATTCAAGGTCAAATCTCACTTGGCTGTGAAACTTGCATGGTGTAATAGCCCTTTGTGTTTTACAATTTTCTGGAGTTAATGATTAACACTCTGGCAGTTAGTGTAAAGTACAGTGTGGTGTCTTGAGTGATGAAGTTGTTTGCCAAGGAGGCAAAATTCTCATGAACCCCCCCCCCCTTTTATGACACTTGATATGAATCTATGTTATCTGTATTAAAAACAAAGGTCAATACCAGTAAGGATGCAACTTTCTTTATTCTAAAAACACACTGAAAACCCAGTAACCTCACCCAGATGTGAACATTAAGGTGACAACACCAGAAACAGGAATTTAAGACTTGCCCCCTTCTGCTGCTTACATTAATTTTGTGCATCAGAGTTTATGTTGCTGTGGTAGACTACGGGTGTGAGTTTGATAATTTATCCATTAATAATATCTAACATGTCAGCTGGCGGCCTTGACGTAATTATGCACCATGGACTGACGTATGACTTTGAGAGTCCTAGAAAATGTGATCAAGTAAGAAGGCCGTTAATGTGATTGTTTTTATCTATTTATGGATACTATCCTGTGGATGTATATTTGCTGCATCTAGACTTGTGTAAATTTCATTGCGTTATCATTACTGCCAGAATTTACTTGAAAAGCTATATTTAGTGTGTATTTTATAGATATGTTCTATATACATGTAATAGTGTTCTTACGGTTGGAGCAAATTGCCCCAATTTAGTTGCATATTTATCAACTCCAATTTTGTTTTTGTTTTTTTCTTCCATGGTAATACATTACCATTCTTGCTTTGTGCATTTCTTTGTGATTATGTGAGTTTTTATATTACCCACATTACCCACCATATGATCTCATTGACATCCTAGGAAGGCATCACATGACTGACAAAGGAGGACTGAAAACAGTGTTCAATGATACTAACCTTTTTTTTTTTTAAACAATCATTTCCAGTTTAAGGAAGAATTAAATGATATAGTGAGTGCTCTTGTACAGAAATGTGGCTTGCCAGGAAAGACATCAAAAATCATGCCAAAGCAATGCAATCATTTGACTGATAATACTATCTCCTACCCTTGTCCAAATTCCATGGAAGCATTGCCTTGTTATTTCCAGCACTAACTATTTTTTTTTATTGTTCTTGATTTTATACAGCCTTCTATGGGGCTAAGAATAGAGTATGTTAAATATTAATGTGAAGGAATATCTATGTGAAGATCTGATGAAAAACATCAGCAGGTGATCCCTGTCATTTCCGAAGGCATCAAATGCCAGTGGTAATTATAAGTAGGTTCCCTGAGACTGACAAAGTCACTTTTATTGCTTGAGAAAACTTCATCAAGCTATTAAACCAGACTTAGAATGATCCCACCCACCTCCTCCCCACCCCATCAAAACTAGACTTTGATGATGGTGTCATTTCAACATCTCACTCTCATCCGCTGCTTTCTGCAGAGACTTTTGTAGTCATTGTTCATTCCTTGTGCATGTGTAAATACTTTATGTCGTTAGTAATTTGTTACTTTATAACTTATAAAGTATTCAGTCAATATTCTTGCATCTTGCTATTCTTGGCACAAGTTGTGGTATGTAGGGCTGGGAGTGTAATGATACACATATTTACAGTGAAATAATCATGTGCACCTTTACTTACTATGGGACATTATTATGTTGTGTATTGCTTTTGTGAATTGTATGATGTTTCCCTAACACATGTGTACAGGCCTGTTCAAAGACTGTGATGAATGTTTCCACGCTGTATTTTTTATTTCTTTCTCTCTCTCTCTTTTTTTTTTTGTTTTGTTTTGTGTTTTTTTTTGGGGGGGGGGGCAGTTGAAACAAATCTGAGAACACAAAATACATGCAAAGAAAATTTTTGCCATGATATAGCCATGTCCAAATATTCATTTGAAGGTTTAGCAGGGATTTGTATCTGACCACTTCAGTAATGAAGGAATGTTATGTTTGTTAGCTACAGACCAAATCACAAAGATGGATTCTGAGGGCAATGACAAGCTCATCACAATTTTTTTATTTATAATCAGTGTGTATTGGATAATGATTTAAGCATACAAATTGTCAAGTCAAGATTTGTTTTGAAGGGTATCATTTATTTTTCTCGACTATAATTAAGCACCATCTGTTGATGAGATTAATGTGAATATTGTATAATGCATGTATGATGTAGCTTTAGTGGAAATGTCAAGCTACCTGTACTTGATGGATAACCTGCAACTTCATAATATTTCAAGAGAAACATGACAGCCAAAGTACCATAACAAATATGATCACCATTGCTTTGACATGCTGTTATAGCTTCACTTTTGAGGTTTTTAAAGACAGCTAGGATTTGGACATGACATCACTTGACTGCTTATCTGACAATTGATGTTTTAACAAAAGAAGATTTTTACCAAAATTTGAGATACAAGGTGTTGTAACCCCAGAAACGTTATGCTTTATTGTCAGATAATCTTACAATCTGTTGATCGTTGTACATTATACAACATATAATTACAAGTGCAATTTCTGTTGAGCGAGTGGATTCATATCAAATCTATAAAAATAAATTGTTATCATGTTTGTTGGAATTGATGCACAATCACTAATGTGGAATATTTCAAACGGTACAATGAGTATAATGTTAATTGCTATGAAGGGTGCACGTCACGAGACCGACACCCATGAGTCATATAGCCTACAAGTCGTACAGCTCACAAGTCATACAGCCCACAAGTCATACAGCCCACAAGTCATACAGCCCACAAGTCATACAGCCCATGAGCCGGACACTAAGCCAACAAGGCCCACGAGACCGACACATTAAGCCCCATGTTGTATCTGTCGAACTTGTGGGCTGTTTTTTACCTAGTGTCAAACTCATGAGCTTTATTTGTCTAGTGCTGTACTCGTGGGATGTATGACTCGTGGACCTGTTTTCGGTGTCGACTCGTGGGCTGTATGACTCATGGCTGTCGGTCTCGTGGGATAACCCCAGTATGAAGACTTGCTTTGAGTACCTTTCAATGTCATATCTGTAGTGTGTCTCTCTCTCATTCTTTTTACACTACCTCCTATTGTTATCTGTGACATAAAGTCTGTTTGTTGAAGTGAATGGTAAAGCAAATTCTGGCACAATGTATACACCGTGTACTTGACCAGAACCCAACCTTCACATGTTGACAACCATAGAAGGGATATAAGGCCTACCTTACTACTGTATCTCTTTGAAAAGTTTTGCAGACCAGTGCCCTGTTGCATAAAACCCTTACCACTGGACTTACCGCTCCTTTCTAGCGGTAAGTCTTCAAATTAGCGGTAAAGCTTATAATCCTTGATGCTGATTGGCTGTGACACCTAATTTTGACGGTAGTTACCATTGAAATTCAACGGTAAGTTTTATGCAGTGGGCCACAGATACATGAATTTATTATTGTTTAAGATAGCAATGGATCTTTATGTGAAGGAAAAGTTACTAAGTAGCTCTAGGTTACTGTATAAGCTGTTATTTTCACAAGGGCTTATTCTTTTTTTCTTTTCTTTTTTGCGAATTTTGCAAATTACAGTGGACCGCAAATTTAACAACACGTGAAAATGTCACCATTTGCTAAGGTAATACATGTAGTTCGCTTAAGGTGGCCTCTGTGTCAATTCGTAAAAACAATATCTTGTGAAACTGTTCGTGACCACCTCATTCGCGAAAATATCTGTATGCAAAAGTAACATCATATACAGTACACTTGTGTATGATTGCTCCTCTTTTTGATAAGCCCTGAATATTTTATCTCACTTTCGCATCGTCATTGTTGATATCTGTGCTATATTCAGGATTACCAAGTTTAGAAAAAGACTTTTTGTTCTTCTGATGTACCACAAACCTCAAGAAAATATTTTTGTGCAAAGTGAAAGTGTTGTTGGTCACATGCTAAAGATTGCAGTGTGGGGAACTTCTTCATTAGCCTGTGTATTAGCTGTCATATTTATTATGATGGGTTGAATGTTAATATAGTGATAGTCAAATTTGATAGAAGTATTTCCTATCTTGCCCAGACCTCAGTTTATCAAAACGTTGGATTAAAACATTTTGAAGACTCTGTAGAGATCAGATTGGCTGTAAAAGAGTACCAAAACTTGAATACCTCTAGATTTTTTTTTTTTTTTTTTTTTGTAGATTAGCCAGTCGCAAACCATAAGACATCTTATTTTGAAACTTGAAGGCTTGTTGTTTAATTATTTCAAAATGTATCAAATGCAGCTCACAGTTAATTATTATTTTGGTGGATTTTTGAAATATGTGTGGATTTTCTCCACAGTATATTATAGGCTTCTGAAGAGGCTGCATGCATTCATGTCTACCGGACAGTCTACGATCTGCTGCAACATCTATTCACCCATATTCCATAAGATCATGTTTCTTCTAGTATGTGAATGAATTAATAATTAATCTCAATTTGGTGGAATTTGATTGCAGTGTTGCATGAATAGAATTATAGCTGGAGTCGATTTACCCATGTTAAAGTGTGCAATATTGAAAGCGCACAATAGGCATGAAAGATTTTCCCTTCAATTTTACCAAATTCAACACGTTTGCTCTGCAGCGAGTTTGTCATAGCAGTGTAGGTCACGTGTGTGGGATTCGTAGAAATTGCCTTCGTGTTCGTGCAAAGAAGCAGACGTTAGACTAGGTCCAGGTTTGTGTTCAACAGCGCCATCTTCCGTTCAAAGGGCGTTCATGTTTTGGTGTCAATAGCGCAGGGATTTATGGGCTTGTTCCAATTAAAGTCAATTTGCTTGTTCTATGATCATCTCAAATCTAAGTGTGTGATTCTGTTCATTAATCGATGAATGTCACTGGAAAAAAAAAAGTATATTGAATCTGTTCATGAGTGTGAAAAACACATATTGTATCCATGTCTTCATTGTGTGATCCATTAAATGAAATAATGCAAAGCATGACGTAATATTGACACGATGTGTTTCTTTGTCAGTCCAGTAATTTTCATCAAGGGTATCATGATGAGATGCTATTCAAAAGAGAGGAAGTGATTTTTTTTTTAATTATTATTATTATTACCAAGAAGTTATCTGATAAACGATAGAGGTTGCAATTCTTCTTAGTAGGACCGACATGTTACTATAAACGCAGTAGATTAAAGTGGGTACCGGTCGAGTTCATTCAGCGTGTTCTTTTTCTTTCATTAAGCATACACCTGTATCAGTAGAAATACAAGGAAACTAAATTCTTGGACTAGGATTACGTACTTTTATATATATATATATATATATATATATATATATATATATATATATATATATATATAAAGAAAGTTTGTTATATAACTACATGTATCGATGTTCTTTCTTTGAAAATGTCGCTATTCTTCCTCGTGCTTCTGGGAATTAGAACGTGACGCCAAGACCCAATAACAACCATTTCACATTCATTTTTACACCACCCAAAAAGATTTCCAGCTGACTTCTGCTTCACATTATGATCCCAATATACTTTATACCAAAAAATGGCATTTTCAAAACTTCAGAGACATTTTACAAGACCTATAGATTCTCGACAGGAGTTTTCAAGTCTTGTAACAACAGTTACTCTCCGTTCCTAACTATTAAATCTAAACAACACTTTTTGTTCTCGGAGTATACCAGTATATCATGATAAAAGATGTGCGCTGTGTTCACGTGTGTGTGCGTGTGTGTGTGTGTGTGTGTGTGTGTGTGTGTGTGTGTGTGTGTGTGTGGATGGATGGGTCCTACATAGATGGATAATGATGTAACTTTAAACTCGCTCAAAATTCCACCATCGAAATTCAAGATTATCCCATGCCTTAAAATGTCGTTCCCCTCTATCCCCCCCCCCAAAAAAAAAGAAGAAAAAAAAAAAGACACAGAAACAAACAAACTCACTTGCTACGCCAAAGGGAAGTTTATAAACGTCTGCAGGGTTGAAAGAAATATGCAGCGATCACAACATTCACTCTCCGTAAATATATATATTTTTTCTCACATGTGTGTTCTCGTGAAACAGTGCCATACAATAAATCTCATCGTTAAAAAAGGAAAAGAAAACGAAAATCGAAAGAGCATAGTAAAACCTGATGGCGTCAGAATGCTTATTTATTATAGTGACGCATTTTGATAACAACTTTCTTCTAACCATCTGTCCATTCATCTATTTAATCTTCTAAAGCAATCTTGTTTATCAGTCTGTCGATCAATCTACATATCAATCTTTTGATTAATGTCTATTCAGTTCAATCAGTTAATTTTTATTTTCCTTTTCCATTTCAAAGTAATATAAAAGATATCAGTGTTGGCATAGTTATCTTAATTATTTATGACCATGTACATTACACTGCTGTATGTATTGTACAATCGTTACCATGGTTACGGTAGCAGAGAATTAGATGTGATACAGAGAGAACTGTAAATTCAGAAGATTTCGCAGCGAAAGAATAAAAAACAATAAATGAATTATGATATGGACGAATATCGAAACTGTAATATATTCTCAGGTACAAATATGCCGAAAATTGAATTTTAAAAGTTAAAAAGGTCAGATTTAAGCAGGTCTGAGGTTAAAATGCTGAATGAAAAAACAACAACAACAACAACAAGAATGTCAGTGACAAAGTCGGGCGTATAATGATAATTAGCCAAAGGTAGAAATGTCAGAGGTACAAACAGAAGCAGATGATTATATTAATAATAACAAAATAGCAAATTGAACACCTATGCGCAGTTCATTATTGTATTCACATGTCATCGGCACCACCAATGACAATAGCATGCTATTTGCGGAGTACTTTTAGTTATCAAAGTCCCACAGGAAACGATCCCACATTTTCATCTCCGGCAGGTGTTTTTCCATTTCATTTTTGTTTTGTGGTTTGTTTTATTTTCCTATGTCCGATCATATTATGGTAAACTACCCTTTATAGCAATAACATTGTTGAAATACAGTGCACTCCCGTTATTACGAAGTCCGTGGGACCGGCGGTTTTCTATCGTTATATCGAAATTTCGCCATAGCCGAACATTTGAGTGTATAAAGATGTATAGATGACAATTTTGTGACCTGAATTTTTGCTTCGTTGTAAAGAGAATTTCGTTGTAATCGTGTTTGCTGTAGCGGGAGTGCACTGTATCGTATCACTGAAACAATGGGACAGTTACACACAGACCACGTTACAGTGTATTTGCCAGCCGGCTTCAAATGAGCAGGCGTAACATTATCAAAGCTGTAAATGGGCAACAACTACAGGGCTTTGCTGCTTTCTTTTGTAGATCACCACCCGCTTCCATTTGATAGGTTTGTAAGCAAGGACAATAAGTCAAAACAAAAGAGAAACTACAGTAAACGTGGACAGATAGGCTGGACGACGTCTCGGGTCATACAACATGAAGTCTCCGTGGATTTTATTAGCAATCTCTGGCGCTGCCCTGGCGTTCCTCCTTCGCATCCCCGTGCCCGAGGGCCTGGCGGAGCCATGGAAGTACCGCATGTTGGTGGCTTGCATGTCGATCTCCACCTTAGCAGTAAGTATAAATATGCCCCGCTAGGACCAATCGGAAAAACAATAACCCGAGATGATTGGTATCATTTGGGACGTGGAATCAATATGCCTTGTCAAAATGACTCTGACGTCATTTGAATATCATTGTTGGTCAACTGTGTATGATTTAACAACGAAAGGAAAGTTATATTTGAAGAGAGAATATTCACTCTGCGGTTAAACTTTGTTCCCGCTTAACTCAATCTATACTTCTATCTATCTATCTATCTATCTATCTATCTATCTACCTCCCTATAAGTCCTTCTATTGCATGGGGATTAAAGAAATAATAACCATAGTTATTGTAAGCTGTATAAACTCTCATGGTGACGAATATCAATGGCTAAAGATGAACACAATAATAAGAAATCATCCACGCCAGAGGATGAGAACGCAGGAATAAGATACTGATTAATTCAAGTTCAGTGAAATGTAATTCTGTCTGTTGATGTGTGATCTTACAATTGTATGTCCAGAAAACAAAAGGATCTATTGACGCTTCCGGCGTCCGTTGTATATACTTTAAACCCTATTCTTGTAGGACACAAGACACCTCAATTTGTGTTGTTAAAAAGCACACAATTTCTGCTGTTATAATGATGGCATTGCTATTATTCTTGAGTTGTCTGTGTCCACCTATGCATTTACCCTGTGCATGTACATTGTACTCTGATCACTAGCAGTTTACAAACTGTTTAAACGCGCATTGTTGTTGTGATATCGTCACCTTTGAACTTTGATCACCTTCCTGGCTTACATCCCAAGTCGACCAGCAAATAGACAGCAACGTTGTATTTGTGTGCACGAGAACTATTTTAGTCTGTTTACTCTATTTATGTCCATACATACGATGATATGTTCTTTGGATACAAAGAGTAAAATTCAGACAAAATTTAGACAAAATAACTCCCACGCTTTCAAAGGGAATACTATATAATACACACACACACACACACACACTTATATATATACACACATATATATATATATATATATATATATACACACACACACACATATATAATATATATACAAATAAATTATATATTCATGTATGATATATATAATATATCATACATGTATATAATTATATAATATATTTGTATATACATGTATATTATGTATATTGTGTGTATAATAATTTATATCTATTCATGTGTGTGCACCTGCTTGTGCGTCTGCCTGTGTATCTATGAGTCCATGGAAGAGCGATATTAGTCTCAGCAACAAATGTGAACTACACACACACACACACACGCGCACAAATTCAATATCCTCATTTTCACGGTGGCGTTGTAATTTCTACTTCAGAAGTCAACCTGCCCATGGAGCAGCATTGCACTTTCATGAATCAAAATGAATCAAGCATTGTCCTTTTATATTTCTAGACATAACTATTCAGTATTATATTTTGGATCAAACATTTATCATCTAGTGACTGGTTGAAAGAGCTTCACGTGATTATAGGTATTTACAGATATGCCATGATAGTGTTGGCATGTTTGACACTCCATGAAGTACTATTGCAAAAGTTAATGATGTAACAAAGCAATTCTAAAATTGTGCGCAGCTTTGCACCTTCACTCTGTGAAATGTAACAATAATTTTAACAAAACAACTGTGACATCGCTGCGTCGTACCGTCACTCGTGAAATGTAACCGTTTCTTACAAAACAATTGTGACGTCACAAAGCACTTCCGACTTCGTGCGCTGCAAAGATCTGATGGTCCCTTCACAACATCGCATCCATCACACGACTTCTCGCCTCTCTTTTTTTTCCGTTTTCCCTTTCTTTTGTTCATTTTTTGATCCAAAATACTAAACAAATATATTTTGCCTAATTTCAAATTTCTGGTTAAACTATAGGCCTCGGTACCTCCAAAAGAACTATTCTTTTCGGGGCTGTCTCCCTCGGTTGATAGTTCTTTTGGAGTCACCTCTGCCCATAGTTTTAACCAGAAACTCGCAAGGCAAAGTATATTAATTATGTATACTATCATATTCTTTACGGTCTGCTTTGAAGGGGAAACTTAGTACCTACATCCATCCGGACAACGAAAATGCTTACATCCAGACGGTGAGAGCGGTTCGGGACATGCAGAACTATCCACTGCCTTTCGAAGTCCCGGGTTCAAATATCCGTTCCAAGGTCACGACCTTCGATGGAGTGAGAGTACGTGTCTATGAGACCATCAAAAGAGGAAAGGAATCACTTCCGGGTATGATTTACATCCACGGGGGAGGATTTGCGCTCGGATCGGCAGGTTCGTCATTTATTTCTCATGAATGTTTTCAAGAAAACTTTGAAGTTATGAAAATTTGTCAGATGAATAAGCTGATAACATTATTTCCATCTGCTCTCTTCCGTCTCCATTTCCTTTCCCTTTATAATATAGCTCTATATATAGCTCTATGTTTATTCACGTACGTGGTATGTAACTACAAATGATAATAGCAGGCGTATGTAAAATAATGTACTCATTATGCCAAAAACAAAGAGAGGGGGTATTGATGATTTTCTATGAAATTCCATGATTTGATGAATAACTTCTCACGAGGAGGAATGTTTTACAGAGGGTCTAAAACAGATGGGGGATATTAGTAGTCTGAAGAATCATAGCTCCACCAAATCCATCAACTTGAAAACATCCTTCTGTTTCCCAGTTTTGAACAATGTAGATTGCCGAAAAGATACTTCAAACTCAAAATGATGAAGACTGTCGTTTTGCCGCATTGAGGAAAAGTGTAACATTATAAAATTATGCAAAATGCAACATAGAAATCATTATGTTCTAAAAACTCTTTTATATCGAATCTGAGATTATTTAGCTATCAAACGCTTAGTTTCTTCATTATTAAGCCGCATTGTTATCATTACAAAACAAACCATTTTTATCCTTCTTCATCTTCGATCAAAGCGTTTCGCCGTTTCCTGATTTATTTCGTCCTCCAGATGGCTACGACAGATTTACCCGGTACTTGGCGGAGCGTCTTGATATGTTCGTGATGTCTATTGAGTAAGTTTGTTTGTTTGTTTGTTTTTTACAAGCCACAACTTTTCTAGGAGTGAACCTCCCTCAAAAATAGAATAAGATAAAATAAGTCGACGCGGAACATTTAGAAGTGTACCAACAGGCTGTTTCTCTTAAGTTAACAGATTCAATGATATTTGTATATCCTTGAATTTTTTTTTCTTACTTTATTATCTGGACACCATCAAGCGTGTTCGCTTGCTTTCACAATTTATGCAGTGATCCATTTTATCAAAAAGAAAAAGTGAACAATACAACAGTTTACCACTTGGATGTACTTTATATTTCTGGTTTGTTTAATTGAAGATGTACCTCATGGTTTTATATAATCATCTTTCAACATGGTGAGCCATAATTGATTTAATTTCATGATTTACTATGAGGGGATGTCTACGTTCATTAAGAGGATGAGTATTTTTATTTTCGGTCACATGTACGAGAAGGCCATTAAAGGGACTGTACAGTACTGGTTGAGGTAGGGATTCATGTTTTGAACATTCCTAAGTGAGATAATGAAAAGCCTCTTATGAAATATGAAAGAGCATGTAATTTTAAGAAGGATTCAACGTTTATTTGATGAAAATTGGTTTTCAAATGGCTGAGATATCCCAAAAAGTGCTAATAATAAAAGGCGACATGCCACAACTTTATTAGGATCTCTTTGTTTCACCTTGTTTTTGGATATCTCAGCCATTTCAAAACCGATTTTCATCGAATAAACTTTTGATACCCCTTAGAACTGCATGCTCTTTGACATCTCATAGAGTGGTGTATGAATATCTCACAAAACGTTAAAGCTAAATCTTCACCTCGACCAGAACTGTACACACCCTTTAATTTTGCATCAAGATCTAATTCTTTTCAACTTCGTAAACAGACAGTGTCACTTGACTAGGCCCCCCCCCCCCTTTCCTCCCCAGCTATCGTCTGAGTCCCGAACATCCATTCCCGGCGGGGCTCGAGGACTGCCTGGCGGCCACCAGGTACCTCCTTCGACACGCCTCCGAGTTCGGACTCGACGCCGAACGTATCGGCATCTCTGGCGACAGCGCCGGCGGTCAACTCTCCGCCGTCATCTCGCAGATTATCCATGATGACGATTCAATGCCAGATTTAAAGCTCCAAGTCCTCATCTACCCCGCCACACAGTCGATGGACTTTCAAACGCCGTCATATCAGAGATACGCTGAAGATTTCGGGAACCAGGGAATACTACCTGCTACCCGAGTTGCAGCGTTCTACAGCATGTATCATCTAGGACGAGCAGATCCACTGTACATCCATCAGCTCATTTCAAACCAACACTTAATGGCGTCCTTCAAGGACAGTTCACGGTTAATGCAATATCTCAACCATGACGTCATACCCGAGACGATACGCGCAAAAACGAAATCCTACGTAACCCCCGCGCAGCGGACGGACGCAGGAAATTCGACTCTATGGGAATCCCTTGCGCATCTTTACTTGGACCCGCGATGGACGCCCCTATTCCGCGAGGACATGATTGGTCTCCCGCCAGCTTTTATTGCGACTTGCGGATTTGACTCCATACGAGACGATGGTATATTTTACGCTAAAAGACTGAAAGCGGCTGGGGTCGAGACTAACTGGAAGAACTACGAATCAGGTTTCCATGGTGTTATGTTCATCTCTCATCCTTTCTGGTTCCAGGTTGGAGAAGAGATTACAAAAGACCTTGTCAATTTTGTCAAGGAGAAAATATAATGTAAAGATCATAGTTTACCTTCATGTCTCTCGCAATCTCTGATTCATTGTAACATCTCTGCTCGAAAAATGAAAACAAAGAAAATCAAACTTTCACTTTTCATACTCCCGTAACGCAGATGAAATCCAACTGTTAAGACAAAAAGTCTTGTCCGTCGAAGCTTTACGTCTGACTTTAAAATGAACATTTGATAGCCACATTCAAAGTCTGTAGATGTATTTTGCTTACTCTGATCATTGAGCTATGTTCTTATTAATATCTGCCATTTGGGCAAAATATGTGTGTTTTTCCCTTTTTCATGGTTGATGATTTTATCAACATTAGTCTAAGGTTGGGAAAATGTTAGTGAAAAAAAAAAACCACACACGCATGTTTTAATTGCTATTTAGGAGTTTTCATCACTTTTTCATACCACCAAATTATGATCACCTGTAACCCTAGCCCAAGGGGGTGTGTGTGTGTGTGGGGGGGGGGGGGTGGGGGCACATTGTGCCCCTACCATATTTTCGTTTGCCACTCCTACACCCTTTACTCGATGTCAACCAAATTTGGTGACTTTTCCTAAAATCTTGTTGCGAACATTTTGACATATATAATCTAGCTATGTCCGATATTGCTGGTTGCCATGGCAACCGTAAACTGGCAACCATGTACGTCAGATTTTGCATGATTTTCTGTTCCAATTTCAGTTAACAATATAACAATGGATGAAATGGGGGTTTTCTTGGCTGTAATCTGCTGAAGAACCAAAATGTGAAGTAATTATGGTTGTGAACTACCCTGAAATGCTCTTCTTATTATTTCCTTTATTTTTATATGACATAGGCAACAAACAATAGATATGATAGAAATAATCGAAAATACAGCATTTTCCAAAGACTACCCTTTTATTTTGTGTCATCTTCACACAAGCTTTGCCTGTAATACCATTTGTTTATCATAATATTATCAATCTGCAAACTCAATATTTCAATATTTTGGAAAAATGAAATGTGATACCAATACATATATGTACCCATTCCAAGCAATACATTCTAGGTTTCATATATTTTTTTATTGAATAGCGCCCCCACATGTTGACCTTGAGATATTTCAACCATAACAAATATTGAAGGTTGACTTGCTTTTTCTTTGGGGTAAATATGAAAATAATTGATATAAAATAGAAACATATATACTGGGGATAAAGAAATAAAAAGAAAAAAAACATGATTTTACCGTATTTCCTATATATTTCTCTATATTTTGGTAAATAGCGCCCTCAGTGGATGACCCCGAGAAATTTCAAATGTTGGGTCATGTAGAGTACATCGTATAAGTTGCTTTACCCATGTGCCAAATATGACAGTCATACGCCATATAATAAAGAAGCTATATAGGGTTATCGTGTTATCCTGAAGGTACGTTAATCCGAAAACGCTAAAAGGTTCATAATTCCAAAGATTCAAAAGTACGCACCTTCTTTTCATATTTGGGTTGACGAACTTTTTTTTTTCATTTTTGGATTAATGAACCTTCGGAATAACGAACCTTATTTTATTTTCATTTTCGAAATTACAAACCGGAATATAATGAACCTTTGGAATAATACCACAAAACGTGCAGATTAACAAATTCTCTTTCATTGTCGGATTAACGAACCTTTGGAATAACAACACCTCTTTTTCACTTTCGGAATAAAGAAGCGAATCCAAGATTCGCTAACCTTTGGAAGCTTATAAATCTGATCCCCAAATGCATATCCCGGCTTTCCGATGAGTTCTAAGGAAATCACTGAGTTACAAGCTCTATTTCAACTCAAAATTTAACCTAGATCATAGAGTTGTTGTTGTTGGTGTTTTTTTTTTTTTTAAGAAAAGCGTATATAGGAAAGAATTCAAAGTTATTAACATGTATTTCTTTACTTAAAGTGCAACTCGAAAATAATGAAATGAGAATCATAGGTCTTCTTAAGAATATATACGCTATTAAGCGTGTTCCTGAGTGTTTTTCTACCTTTTGCTATTGAAACTGTATTTTTACAGGACATTTTGTTTCGCTTCTCTAATTAAATGCACATGCATTCATTGCTGCCACCAATAAAATAGTAATAATAATATTGTTCACGAGTAATTGGTCCAGTAAACAATGACATGTAATTAGTTGTTATAAATTTCTCTCGCTTTCATTCATTTGTTTTTAAATTCTGCTTGTTAACACTTAATTTCCTCCTCATCCCCCTTCTTAGTATTTTCCTTTTGTTCGCCTTATGTAAATAAACTAATAGTGAATGCAGAAGCAATTAGTAGCACACAGTTATGAGAAAAGTGTGACATGTCATTCAAAAGTGACTATAAGTCAAGGTTTGGTTATTATAGATATACTGTCATCACTGGATGGCAAGGCTACAACATTCCAGGTGTCACAATGGTGTAAAGATATAAAAGTGAAAATAAATACAATTCCACAAAAAAGTATGTTAAGAAAAGAATACATTCCTCGACTCCCTTGCCTTCTGAAGGGGGGGGGGGGGGGCAGAGGGGGAAAATGAATTCTCTCTGTATTTCTTATTGTAGTTTTTGTTTTTGTTCTTATTTCCATCTTCAGATGAAATATACATAATTTGCAAGAGAAATACATATACGGTATAACAAAAACGGGTAATTGCCCGTTCAGCCATATTTGCAAAATACGATTGTTCTTCCACATAGGGTCCCATATTTATAGCACAAAGATAATACACTTGTTACGACCAAAATCACTCTGAGAATGATCGCACAAAAGATACCATCAACTAATGTTCAGGCGGTTTATTAACATGATATTGTGGGTACAGACTCGTAATCGGTTTTCACAACAGTACAATAATGATCACTAAAACACTTAACAGTTATAAATCGGTAGTACAATCACTTACACGTATTAAGTAATCCTTTGAATATGTCCAGATCTGATGTTCGATGCACAGATGAATGATCCGTGACGCACCAATGAATGATTCCTCCGACGTAATTCCAGAAGCACAGGTTGCATTAATCCACAGTATAAATCCGGGGTAAAGTCCACGATATAGGTCCACAGCGAAACATGCAAAATCCAAATGTTATGACGACCACGTCCAGTTGATGCGTTGAATGATGATTCACTTTATAATGTCCAGCAAGGAATCCAGCCCGTCACAGCTTTGCCGTAATAATGCCCGTTGACACTAAAATATGGAGTCTATCTCCAACGTAGGCAAATTAATTCTCTGCAGGCAAAATGTCTCCCAGGCCTTATCTCCACAAACACAGTTTGTATAGCAGGTCAGCAGGTAACACAGGACTGACTATAACAAGTCGCTTCAGAGCCAGAAGTGACGTAACTCTCAGAGCAGAGGTGTTAGGTACTCTGCCTACCTCAGAATTTCTCCTGCTTATATACTATCCATTTACCCCTTTCTAGTACATTCTGTAATTTTCTCCAACCTGGGGCCACATACCTGAACATACTAGCAAGTCCAAATTCCAGGAATCCTGGATGACTCACTGCCTAATATGTGCATAACATCATTGCCAAAATTAACTACCAATCACATTGGGTTACAAGGGCAGTGCCTCACTCAGCCAGCACTTCCTAGAATTTTCTGGAATGGGTTAAATCATTCTAGATTGAGTGAGCTATAATGTATTTCCTGTCACATGCATACATGTACTGTAGCTACATTGTATACCATGTAGAAAATTCTCCACTGATCTGGTCAGCCTGTATGTACTATATCTATATCATATAGAATGTTCTCCATTAATCTGGTCAACCTGTGTACATACACATTAAAACAACCATGCATACAGCCTTGATACCTGTACATAACTACTTGTGTGTACATTTGTGACACACTGTATACACAAAACATGGGAAATAATAATGCAAAATCAAATACAGGACTGATACAGTGAGTCTTAAATGATTAGAGATAAGTAGAGAATAGAAGAGTATTATCATGAAGGAAAAGGAAAGGGAAAAAAAAAGATTTGCGAACCATGCCGGTCTTCACGAGATACGTGTTGCAGATATCCATACGTGTATGAGAATAACGTATATTTGTTTGAGCAGATGATGGCTTTTTTCAATGAATTGTATGTATCTTGCCACGACGGTGGGCTTGAGAAAGTCAACCTTGGTCGTGGTCCGATTATAAACGCACAAAATTGCGAGGCTCGGTCCCGCAATATTGGACCCAGGCAGAGTCGCCTCTCGGCCCATGCCTTTTGGAGTAAACAGGGACACTTCTGATATTACGAAAGACACCGAATCTTTCGTATATTATTTCTATTCATTTTGTGTCTATGTTGATTTATTCATAGGTGATGTGACACCACTACGGTGCCCATGGTCACGATCCCATCTGTAGGTATGATAATTTGGAGATTTAACGCGATTTGCTTGCAGCCAGACTGGCATCCTTTTCTTTCTTTTTTGTTTGAGTGTCATAGTGTGTTAACGCGATCTACAAACTGTATAAACTCATGTGTGTTAATGGGTCTTTATTTAACGTGGATAACGGACAGAAATAGTTTACTCTTGAACTTTAGAAGTAAACAGAAACATGAAAAGTAAGTAACTTGCTTTTTATATTTGTGGTATAAATACACTCAACTCTACTATGCTGATTTAATGTCCTCGCCAAGTATCGATCCAGCCATAGTAGGTTTCATCCCCATCATGAGATCTTTTTGGGTGTTGTTGGCAATTCTTGCCGCTGCCCTGGCCTTTATTCTCCGTGTCCCCGTACCCGACGGCCTGGCGGAGCCATGGAAGTACCGCATGTTTGTGGCATACTTGTCGATTCCGGTACTAGCCGTAAGTTCATTAACTCCCTCTTGTTTAGTTATGTCAGTTATGTACTTTACTTAACTTTATTTTACTTTATACTTTATTTCTACCAATAAAAGATCATACATGATGAAAGTATACAATTGACAAAATAATGTTCTCTTGGTATAACAATGCGTGAGAAGAACGAATCATATAGAGCATAATACCAAATATGTGTAGGAATGAAGGCTACTGGCATCATGAGAAAAAAAAAAGTATGAATGAATCAAACAACCCAAAATAAGGCTAGGGTATTTCAAAGAGGTAAATTTGTTATTTCCTTCTTTACTGTGAAAAGTTAACACGCCTTTGTAGTACTAATATCATTAAATCTTGTTATTGCTTGATTAAAAGTCCGCAGATATTGAGAACATCAGTCTCAATTATTCTCAAGAACTTACTGAGGCTGATTTTGCAATTGCAGTACTCCTGACGGTTTTGAACAAGGGGCGAAAAGTTTTGAAAGGAAATACTGTACTCGGAAGACTCCTCGGAGTCCTACAAATCTCAGAGAACCATTACTTATGCCCTTTTCTACTCTAACCAGAGGTTTCTTGAAAAATATGAGGATTGCTTGATCCCATTTAGGTTGTTTCTGACAGACTATAGAGATTCAGTTTGATTTCTGTGGACATTTGAATATCTTAATGAGGGTGTATGCAGCCTGCGTATGCGTAAATTTCTTTAAGACATTATTGCATTCACTGGGATTATTGACAGAAGAATTCCATACATGCAAATTGTTAAAGGGATGATATAGTATTGGTTGAGGAGATGATTCAGCTTGTAACATTTTGCAAGATACTTAGAATTCACTCTATACTTAATGTTAAAAAGCTTGCAATGTTCAGACGAATTAAAAGTTTATTTGATGAAAATCGGTTTTAAAATGGCTGAGAAATTAAAAAAATAAAAGTTAAACAAAGCGATCCTAATAAAAGGTTGGTCCCACCGTTTTTTTTTTTTTAGGATCGCTTTGGATATATCAGTCATTTCAAAACCAATTTTCATCTTAAACTCTGAATTCCTCTTAGAATTACATTTATGCTCTTTCATATGCATACGAGATTTCTCATTATCTCACAAAATGGGTGAAAACCCCAACCCTATCTCAACCGATATAATAATAATGATTTAAAAAACACAAAAAAAAAACCCTAAGGGTCTTATTTATCAAGGGTAACCTCTTCAGTGTCGTCACTGCTCTACCAGAGGGACCTGCCATTATTATTACCAAAGCGTTGCCAGGTACCCATTTATACACCTGAGTCGAGAGGGACATCATGGGTGGGTAAAAAACATCTTGTCCAAGGACGCAAGCACTATGTCACAGCGCCCCCTACCAAAACTACACCATCCCTTTAACAATTCATAACGTTTATAAATACTAGTAGATTCCTTAGCGTCCTGACTTTTCAAGAGGAACTTTACGATGATATGAATCTATAAATAAATGCATAGATTAGGAATAAACAAATCTATAATAGACCTACTTGAGTCAAGTATCACCCTAAAATAGGACGAATGCATTCTGAGGCTTATTTTCCTTACAAGTAGCTATTTTAAAATACATCCTGATAACACTTACAGCAAGACAAGTGTTTCAGGTATGTTCGAAACACACACACAAACACACACGCACACACGCATACACGCATACATACGCAGAACTCATTTATAATAATTATACGAATCAGGACTCGATAATAACTTGTTTTTTTCTCTAGTGGCCCATTCGAGGACCTGAAACCTTTGAAATTTCAAATAATTTTGATGTTCAGTGGGAGAAAATGTAGTCGTGCACAATATTAAGGCCCCCATCTCACTAGGAAGGCGACCATGGCAACCATGGCGATCTGTGACGATTTAACAAATCGTGGCGCGATCGCCGTCCGTCTCCATTTTTTGGCCTCCGAGGCGATTTTACACTACGGTTTCTCGACGCTCAACCTGCGCTGTAGGCGATAGTGCCACGATGATAATACGACTCTGTCACGTTGCTGCCGCATTTCCAGGCCGACGAGACGCGCTGGTTCTGCGATCGAACCGACTGTGTTGCGATATTCGTACGCTTTCAAGACCTCGCTACAACAGTGATACGATCGGAGCGACAATGATACGTTTACGCCGGGCTCATGCTACGATCTCAAGCGATCGGGGTATAAAATGGGTTTCATGATTGAATTTCTTCAGGCAGATGTCAGTGTCAAACCAACATGGATATGCAGAATATGATTTTACCCTTTATACATCTTAGCATTCTAGAACACACCAGTTAGAACCTGATGTGAAATTGCACTATTAGTTAAGTCATCCATTCCATTAAAAGGGTAAAATGAGTATATAATATTAAAGAACCGGCTTACAAGCAAACTACAAATCTTATCCTACAATGAGACAATTTTATGAAGATGTATTTGAAAATATTACAACTTAATTTTTATTTTCATGGACTTGCAATGGTATATGACAAACAAACAATTTAATAAACAAAGTAGATACGTGTACTTAGTGTACGTTGAAAAATTAAGTTTATACGTTTTTCTCCATGTCCACCTTCCTGGTCTGTGCATCAATTTCTATCCTTCATGGTTGGTTCCTGTAACGTAATACTGTAAAAAGTGGTAATTTTCATGGGCGATGGGAGCCGCTCTTGATGCGCTTGAGTTACGCTTTGCGCAATGCTACCCCGTCAAAGCTACGAATGCGGAGCTTTTAATGCGCTCGTGAGGCGATGGCGATACGCTCTAAAACCACGGCGATCGGTCGCGACCTCGCTACGGAAGTTTTGGACATGTTCAAAACTTCCGTAACGAGGTCGCCGACCATGGCGATGGTGGCGATCCTCCGCGCTTCTGAACCGATCAAGATACGATGGAGAAGATTTAAAGCGATCAAGCCACGATCCGCCGCGCTTTGTCGATTTTTGATGATCGTAGCGGAATCGCCGTTTAGTGAGATGGGGATATTAGCAACAATTATTGGTGGCAAGTGTAAACTTGTCGCGTACAGTATCCCTTTCTGATGCACTTTATCGCGTCCTGAATCTATGTCAAAGACACCGGAGAGCGACATAAAGGACCGAGTGTTCCATTGATATGGGTAGCTTACATCATCCTTCCGCCTTTCTTCTTGCAGGGAGGACTGAATGCATACTTCCACCCGGATAACGAGAATGCCTACATTCAGGCGGTGAGGGCGGTTCGAAACATCCCCAACTTTCCTCTACCCTCGGAAGTTCCGGGTTCAAACATTAGGTCAAAGGTCACGGACTTCGATGGGGTTCGGGTCCGCGTCTACGAAACTATCGTGAAAGGGAAAAGTCCACTTCCGGGTCTGATCTTCATTCATGGAGGAGGGTTTGCCCTGGGCTCGGCAGGTTTGAATCTCTTTAATTTATAATCTATTATACTGATAAATTCTCATTTTACTGTAGGCCTACCATGTTGAAAATTCATGAAAGATAGCTTAAATGACAGCCCAGTCGTAGTTTATAGGCTTGCTCTACAGTGAAAGGCAATACAGATAGCCAAATGTGATATGAATCCCACTGTAGAAACATTGTGTTATGATTTGATATTGTAAATCATCAAACATGAACTAAAAAACAAAAATGATGATGACGAGGAGGAAAATTTAACGTTCTCAGTTTCATTAATGTCATTAACCATGTTTGTTTCCAGTTAACAGCATTATATCATGCACAAACGTGTGTCATGAAAAAGCTGTCACATTTTTCATGTTCTGGTACTGTTTTTATCGATTCTCTTTCATAGTATGCCATATAGCGTCTTTAAATTGCGAGTAAGCATATTATCATACACATGAATTTGAATACACTGCAACAACATCCATATGATTATCAAAGTTGATTATGATCATAATGGTGATAATATATTTTGATAGATTAATAATCGATCTGTTATTAATACGTGTCCATGTTTCTTCTGTACACAGATAGCTACGATAGGTTCGCCCGGGATCTTGCGGAGCGTCTCGACATGTTCTTGGTGTCTATCGAGTGAGCTCATAGTAGATAAGAATTTTGTCAATACCTTTGTCTAAACAGTAGATAAACCATATCATTACAATATACAATATAGTAAGCAATATGACATTGTGTGTGGATCAATCCACTCAACCTATGTACTTTTGGCGGCGTGAATGACGCTTAACTCGCCATGCCTCCTTTGTTGAAGACGTTCTTCTATACCATCAGTGAAGGATAGAAGAAGAAGAAGAAGAAGAAGAAGAAGAAGAAGAAGAAGAAGAACCAAAATGACTAAATGAATAGATGAATGAGTAAACAAACAAATGAATGAATGAATGGGTAATGAATGAATGAATGAATGAATGAATGAGTGAATGAAAAAAAAAACCGATAAATGAATAAATAAATACTCGAGGGAGAAGATATTAAACTCGAGACTAAATTTGCGGTGAACAAAGCAATAGTGTCAGTGCAAGAATCTTGATGCAAACAAATTGTCAATAACTAGGCCTTCTTAAGTTATCATTGTTCATTAATTGCTGTTTGAAAGTTGACCATTTTTAACATAAACTCCGGTCTTTATTGTGCTTTGTCTAAACGAGTATGTGATACAAAAGTCATCATTGCCTGATGTGACATAAAAGTTACATCACGTACTAAGTACTAACATAACGATATAGCAATGGTTCCTTCAGATGGTTACTGAAAACTGTCTAACGATCCCAGAAAATAAAACTTCACGGGGAAGAAAGGAGAAGATCAATGTGCAAACATGTAAATTTCAATATGCATTTTGGTACAAATTTATCTTGAAAATACCTCTTTCGTACAATTTTCATACAACTTTAATTTTGTGGTAGCAAATCTGTTCATTATTCAATTTGCCTTGAATGTTATCATTCTGGCGTGACATAATTTTCCTCATAGCTATCGTCTGAGTCCCGAACATCCATTCCCGGCGGGACTCGAGGACTGCTTGGCGGCCACCAGGTACCTCCTTCGACACGCCTCCGAGTTCGGACTCGATCCCGAACGTATTGGTATCTCTGGCGACAGTGCCGGCGGTCAACTCTCCGCCGTCATCTCGCAGATTATCCATGATGATGATTCCATGCCGGATTTGAAGCTCCAAGTCCTTGTTTATCCTGCCACGCAGACGATGGACTTTCAAACACCGTCATATCAAAAATATGAAGAGGCTTTCGGGGACCAAGGGATCTTGCCTGCGAAGCGAGTTGCGGCGTTCTGCAGCATGTACCATCAGGGGAGGCTGGACCCAGCTTATATTGGGCAGCTTGTGTCCAACCAGCACTTCAAGGCGTCTTCCGGGAAAAACACACCGTTCCTGAAATACATAAGCCATGACATTATCCCAGAGTCAAAGCGGAAACAAGCGGTAAACTACGTGTCCCCATCGCAGCGCTCAAACGATGTGGGAAACGCAACCTTCTGGAAATTCATTGAGCGTACATACCTGGATCCGCGCTGGGCACCTCTGTTCCGCGAAGACTTGACTGGTCTCCCGCCAGCCTTTATTGCGACTTGCGGATTTGACTCCGTACGAGACGACGGCATATTCTACGCTAAGCGCTTGGAAGCAGCTGGCGTGAAGACTACATGGAAAGACTATGAATCGGGATTCCACGCAGTGATGTACGTTTTGTATCCATTCAAATTTCAGGTTGGGGAGGAGATGATAACGGATTTTGTTACTTTTGTCAAGCATAATATCTAATAGCAGCAAGCGTCTTTGATATTAATATATCGGTGTGTTTGAAAAACAGCAGGAAGAAGACAGATCCAGCTTTTACGAACAGATTCGTGCAACCAAACTCAAATGGTCTTGAGCACTTGATTTAGCTTATGCCATCTTATTCGGCATCATGATCCTCCCGGAGGCAATATTTCTCAATTATTGTCTTTATTATGGCTATGAGGGACAGAAATAATAATTATATAAAACGAAAGCATAAACAAGAATAAGGGCATACGGAGATAAAAGTATTGATATTAAGAATAATGACGTTGACGATTAAAACGCAATCGTTTTGGTATCAAATACAAAAAAAGTATGTACATAATAATATGACGCCTATGTATTCGGAGCTGCCATTCCTTTTAAACTCAGACATTGTGCCGTAATGGCCTAAAGACGATGTACGCAATGTGAAATCATTACGTTGTAGCAATTAAAAAAGACAAACAAAAACAGACAATGGATTTCAGTTTATTTTATGAGCAATTCAACATTGTGTGTGCGTATGGTGAACAGGTTACTCCATGTACATTGTATATGACTTCACTCCCGTACTATGTTCAATAATCTTTATTAACGGTGGACACTTAAAGGGGAAATCCAGTCCAAATAATATTTGGACTGGATTTCCCCTTATTTATATTATAAATGAGTCTGGTAAAAAGAGTAAAATCGAGTAAAAAAGAGTAAAAGTTTGACTAAAATCGGATGAAAAAAAGAAGTTACTACATTTTAAAGTTTTGTTAATTTCTGCAAAACAGTTCAATATTTTTGTTATTGAAGTCTGAAACATGATGTTATTGCTGGTTGAATAACTTCAGAATAGTGATGAGTTAGATATACCAGGATTTGAGCCTCGGGCATAATTGCGTTTGAATGAAAAACTGGAAATTTCAAATTCAAATGGTAAGTTTTGAGGGAATGACGTGCTCACTTTACCATTTGCATATTCATATTGACTGTTCAAGAACTGTTCCCCCGAAAATAGCGAAACTTCAAAATGTCATAACCTCTTTATTTTTCATCCGATTTCGATCAAAATTTTACCGTTAAACTTGTGATACCAGTTACTCTTTGTTATCAGACTAAGTTATATTTGGACTGGATTTCCCCTTTAATAAAGGAATTCTGAAAAAAAAAAAGAAACTACCAGGGAGGGGCCGAAGCAAATTAGCTACATAGGGCCTACTAAGCCATCGCTCAAGACTTGCTTTAAAGTTACATTACTCGTTATTATTGCTGCTATATCCATCAGATCCGGTTTCAGGTGGTGGAGCGCCATCTGTAGTTTTGAAGAGTTTAACAATAAAAAACACGGATACAAAAGGTCTCAAACATCTAAACGTAGTGATCATTCAGGGTTTGAAGTCCTTATGTTCGCCGATCAGAGAGCAAAAAAAAAAAAAAAAAAAAATGTGCGTGAGAAATAGAAAGGGCATTGTGTTGGGAGTGTGTATGGGTTAATTCGCTGCCGAGGTTTGAGGTTTTGAAGGCCTTAGCACTGCTTAGTTGTCGGGTCTGACCAAAGAGATACTAGGTGAGCCCCGTACCTTCTTGGTCTGACCGAGGAGGTGCAAGAAATGGAGTAACAACTGTGTTATTCCCTTTGATCCCATGTTTGATGCGGTCACTAAGTAATATGTGCTAAACTGGAGATGCCTCACAGACATGACAGATAGGAAGACAATTGATTCATGTGGCATTGCATCATGACTCGTCACTCTCAATGGAAGATATGTCTTTATGATGGTAATTACTTTTCGCTGTCTCTTCTTATGAAACATCAGCGGTACATAAAGGTACAGACACAGGGATGTGTGAATAAAAATTCCATAAAAATTGACTTTACATGTTTTTACACTAATCTAACGTATACATGAATAAAGAACTACACTTGAAGATTATACCATATCAGTTTCATTTGTCGGAAGTGATCGGGAAGATGATAAAATCGACTTTCCAGTAAGGGTGCAGTTCATATATTTTTACAACGTACGGCTCAGATTTACACTTTTTGACATAATCCTGGACAGGAGTTACTTTCTTTTTTATATGCCTTATCATTAGCTGAAATTTAATTTCCTTCAATACAAAAACAGCAAAATATAGCCGACATTATGTTAGCGTTCCAAATCAATCATCTCTTTGCTCGGAAAGACGGTGGAATCTAACCCCGATAATCAAAGTGACAAATGCACCTGTGTGATTCTTTTGTACGTCAAAAGAAAACTGACAGCTGTTTGAATGTTAACAGCCAGTTGGAACTCCATTTCTCAAACCTCCTTGGTCTGACTTGGTTCTCTTTCATAAAAGGTAGGCCTAATTCTGTGCTTTCTTACTTCACCGCCACCTGGAATGGGCTGCTTAGGAACTATAGCATAGTGGACATTGACATTGTAGGCGCCAGGTTGAATTGGGGTGAAGATAACTTGACATGTGACCTTGACCTTGGAGGCGTCGCCAACCTGCAGGGTGTCGACGATGATCTTGAATGGGCTGATGGGGATGCGCTGGCTGCGTATCTTCGCGCTAATTTAGCGCTCACCTATACATCTCCTTGGTGGGGAAAGGTGATACACGTGTACCAGTTCAGAGTGACAAGCTTCTTCATTTTGTCTCCCTCTACAAATTAGATTTGTTAAGATCGCAAATGCTGATCTGTAAACATGTCGGAAACAAGGAATCAGTGGGACTCGAACCTGTCATCTACTGCTTTCCGGGCAGCGACACTACCACCAGGCTGTTCCTATTGCCGGCAGTGACACGATGAACATGGAATAAATATCCAAGCTCCGAAATTCCGACATTGAAGAAGTTTGCATCTGAACCTACACCCCTCTGAATAATATCTTTCTTTCATTTAAGTGTACCGGTGTTTTCATTAGAAAGAAGTTTGGAGCTGGCTTTAATAAATTGGCCATCCATTCACAGTTACAAGGATTTGTGTTATATTTCATTTCTAAGCTCAATTGAATGGATTGAATCGAATTATATTTGTAAATAGTATATAAGATTATTAAAAAAAAATCGTTTTATGTAGAAGAAACAACACAAGATAGTTGTCTTGTGAAATTATTCAGTTTTTTTTTTCTAGTTTTTAATTGTGTCTTGGGAGGTTTGTAGATTTAGAGCCACGGTATAATTACTGGTGCATGTCATCAAAGTAACCATACTTTCGAAAACATGCAAGTTCTATTGTTTGCTGGAAAAAAATATGCGAGGTTTACATTAACAATTACTAATATTATTCAGTTGTTTATTACAATGATGATAATTATGTGTAATTTTAGAAACACATCACACTTTAGGCCCCTATATTCACAAGAAACATACTATTTGAACGACAGGAAAACTCGAATTTTGAGGTTTTTCTTGAAAGGGAATTATAACCACACATGTACAGTATTGGCAAACTATGCTCTGTGTGAAATGATTACACGGTAGAAAGTGAAGCAAGCTCAATGTACAACATGACATCATTGCGCACTTATAGTACACTTTGTATTCAACAGTGTGTATAGTTATTATGTGAAGTTAACGTTTTCATTGTAAAGGAAAGGTGTTACAGTTTCTAGAGCGCTACCTTTAGATTTGAAGGATTTGATGTGAGAAAAACATGGTTACCAATTGATAACTCAGCAAATACCTGATGAATTAGCATGATCATATTCATAGTGATGAAAATGAAATGATCACATTTCTTTTCCTGTAAATTGGATTTAAAACCACAATAAATATACGCAATGTTTCTGTGTCTATCATTTCATTTCTTTCTCATTATCTTCAGCATCACCACTATCACTTTCATCTTCATTATCACATTTTTCTTCATCATTACCCTGTCAACATCATCATACATCACCATCATCATCATCATCATCATCATCATCATCATCATCATCATCATATTTCACGTTACTCTTATTCGTACCTATGCACTATACATATGTAAAAAAAAAATGTATTTACAGTGTTTTATATTTGTAGTATTCAAGTTCTCCATTCCGCAAACAATATAATTTTTTGTGTATTATGTAGATAGGTCCCTGGGCTGCCACGTGCTCAAGCTTTTGCTTATAGTGGCAGTCCTTCTTCCGCATAATGTCTCAGATAATTGTTTGGAAAATTGGTAATACGATTTATAATTTGTTAATGAAATTAATTTACACATCGATTTTCCTTCTTTGAATCATGTACTTGTAATCTGCTTACTGATATTCCATGTGATATTACTGAAAATAATTTTGATTTATGTATGAAATTGTGTTGGAAGAAAAATAAATCAAACAAACAAACAAACAAACAAACAAATTCCCGGATGCACGCAGATCAGAGGGCAAAGTATTTGGGTGAGGCAGAGATAAACAGCTCCTATTATACCAAATTATTATTTCTATTCGTACTGCTGCTTGCTTTGTAGTGACTGCCATGATTGAGTAAATCTCTCTTGAATGCGGTACCTTCCATTGCGTCCCTTTAAAACATGAAAATAGCATACAGGCTTTGCACATTGACCACCAGAGTGAAAGTGACCTTCAAGAGCGAATACGTAATTATGACAGCGCCGCACGTAAACGCCGCTGCGCACTGACGGCAAAGGCTAGCGGGCCTCGATCTACGGCGAAGTCAACATAGAACGTGAGTATAATCTGAAATGAAATGTGCTGTTTCAGTTATTTTAGCTGATTATATGCCATTTTGACAGTGCTTGGTATGTGTGATAGTATTAACCATCGTATAGGGTCGAGCTAAACGATAACGTTATAGGTGCAGGGGAGCCAAACTGATGTTTGAACCCACCCATTGCACACATTGCACACAGTATACACCGTAGCAGACGGTTCTACAGAGCAGCCGACGACATGCACATGACATCTCATTTTCTCTGCGGATGCGAACAGCAAGAAATCGTGACTCATAGACGCTATTTTAGGTAATGAGGGAAATCTGAATTTCATAGACATCAATCGCCATGATGTTCTTCTCCGGGTTTACAGAATACGACTGCCTATACGCTCTTGGCGCAGATCACTCGTCGATCTCCATGTATATAATTATCGTCAAGCGCTGTCATTTTTCATCCAATTTTATTTTGATACGTTACTTTGTATACTGCGCTTGCCGCCGGACAGCAAACAGTAAACATAACGTGATGTGAGCATCGTGGGGCGCCGTGGTCTGCTTTCCCGTAGAGTGCCTTTACAGAAAAGGACTCTACTTTCCCTTGCCATATATTAGAGTGTCCTTTACACAGGTGCAGGATAATAGCACGGGTGTCCTTCTCTGAGTATAGGACCCTTGGTTGGCAGCGCCCTTTTCTTCTTATGTGTACAATAGCGAATTACCTAATACTAATTCGGTTCATGGTAAAGATCTGAGTCGGCGACGCAGCGTTTGGCAGAGAGGCGCACGGCGGTGTAACTATGGCTTGCAGGGAAGTTATAGGCTACTATTATAGGGTAACTATTACAGTGCTGCAGATGTCACTTTTTATTGTATTTTGTTTGAAGCTATTATACCGATAATATAATGTTAGGTGCCTAGAATTATAGCTGGTGATATAGGCCTATATGCGTTTGGTAAACATATTAAATTTGAAAATGAAATAATGACTATGTGTTTAGCTCTTTATACTTTTTTTGATATTTTTTCGTGAATGTACGAAGGTATATACAGTATACTGGATATTCTTTCTTGAATTTTTGCATTTTCCCTGCTTTCTTGATTTTAGCCATCAATCAACAGGCAAGGCGATCATTCGCAGTATAATAGCAATGTAATAGATAGGAAGAAGATTGTCCTGAATCTTCTGAAAAGGAATAACTTGTTTTGTATACGGAAAATTAGAGACAATGTGCGCAAAAAAAACAACAACAAAAAACATGGATATTCATAACTATGTAGTCATAACACTTATTGATAACCAAAAAGTCTAAAAGTTTCCAGTAAAACAAACAAACAAACAAACAAACAACGGTGTATTGACGATTTGAAACTTGTGGCCTGGGTTGATAGGTCTATCACGTAACAATCATGCTTCGGCCTTTAGATATGATTATAGCCTATGGGCAATCGAAACAGTCGTCCTTGTCATTGTGATATAGTATGGCGTGTTTTGGTAGTATTCCTTTGCTTAGATTTACACAAAACGCCCGTGTTGGTTTTCATTGCTTTGCTCAAAGGCTTTCAATATTCCATGCCTACGAAGTATTGCATGAATGATATGCCTTTTTAATTTTACATCAGTATCCCATGACTTAACAGAGTAACTAAAACAAAACTTTCTTCTTACAAAACGCCCAATGACTATAAACGGTTTTCATGGCTTTGCTCAAGGGTTTATAATTCCCCTATGTGCGAAGTACTTGAAGGGATCGTATAGTTTTGATTGAGACATAACTTCAGATTTCTCTTTTTTTTTGTGAGATAGTGAAAAACCTTTTGCAAAATATAAAAGAGCATGTGATTCAAAAAGGAACTCAACATTTATTTGATGAAAATCGGTTATGAAATGGCAGAGATATCTAAAACAGAGCAATCCTAATGAAAGGTGGGACCCACCTTTAATCACGAAAGCTTTGTCTTACTTTGTTTTTTGATGTCTCAGCAATTCCAAAACCGATTTTCATCAAAATATAGAATTTGTAATCCTCTCAGGAGGGTATGCATTATTCTATTCTTCCTAAGTGGTTTCTCGGTATCTCACAAAAAGTTTAAAGTCCAATTCTCAGTTACACCAATAATAATTAATGTAACATAATAATAATGATAATAATAATAACAATAATAATAATAATAATAATAATAATAATAATAATAATAATAATAATGATAATAATAATAACAATGATAATAATGATAATGATAATAATTAAAATAATAAGAATATGATGATAATAATAGGTGCATTTATAAGGCGCTTTATACTGGTGATTCGAAGCGCACAAAAAGACTAAAAACAAAATAACATTTACACAATGCAATACTCTATACCATCCCTTTAAAGATATGCCTTTTTAGCTTTACATTTAAGTCATTGTTGAATGACTTTAGAGAGTAACTACACCAATTTGTCCATAGAGAGACACTGATATCTCGATGCCTACTCCAGATTTGTCACAAGCTCGAAACCGTAATAGCTATCTTTAGAATACACGATTAGTTTATGTACATTAATATGATGAGAAAGTAATCCCATTCCTATGCATTAATCCTTTCTCGGCCGGTGAGTCAAATGTGCATACATTTCACTCACTTATATGGACATCTAATATATATTATGGCATGCAGAGTATTAAAGCACGTCAGCTAGTGTTTGCTGTCTGTCGAATCATCATGATCAATTATTAGTTTTAGTTTTGTTCAAATGCTGGTGTTTTTTTTTTTTCGAGATTACTTCCTTATTGCAACATATTGTACTTTAAAGGCCTGCCGCAGGTTATTGGCATGGGTAGCTATATATAACGTAAATATAGATGCCATTTAACAGAGATTTACTAAACTGTAACTGTTCAATTCTTGTCTTCAGCTTCTGTGTTAACTGTTCAATCTCTGTATTCTGCTATAGCCCAAAGAAATAACAGAAGCTTCTCATAATATTTCTCCGCTCCCTTGAGTCCTTGGTATTTCACGATTTTGTTTGTTTGGTGTCGTCAATGTATGAGCAAGATAGAACAATCATGATACGCATGAATACCATTTTACCAGAAAAAAAGTTGATAGTATTGCCGCCTACAGTGTCTGATGAATTTGCAGTGTTTCTCCGTATTTTCTCCACACAAAATGCTTCACAACATAACTATTTGCACACAGATCTATAATTGCCAATGAGTAAACTCAACACAATGTATTGTCATTCTCTATATTATATTATGTCATTCCATTTTCATCATCATAGTGTGTGGTGTGTATGTGTGTTTACATGAAGTACAGTCATGGAGGTTCCTACTTGGATTTTTAACATGTCGTAGAAGTTGAGTTGTTCATGATTAATATGACTCACTGTCAAATCCTGTAATAACAAACGACCCTGGACATTGCTTGAACTCGTTCATTTTCTTCCAGGATTTCCGTGACATTCTGAGGAGGGAGAGTGAAGACGTGATATTGAAACCATGTCAATCTCGTTGATGTTATCGTGTGCTGCAGCCACTGCCCTGGTGGTGCTGGTGAGACGGATACGTGTGCCTGCTGGGATGACTGAGCCTTGGAAATACCGCCTCATGATCAGCCTTTTTGTTCTCCCTCGAATCTTGGTAAGTAGGTTTATATGTCATAATAGATCAAAACTATAAAGATAGCTATGGTAACCTTGAGGGAAAGGGGAGGTGGGTGGAGATCTCGATCGTGGCCTCAATAAAAGGAAACTATAAGATTTAAAAAAAAAATCCTGAGCAAATACTGAGAAGATATCAAAGTCAACTGAATATTACAACAACGATCATTCACATAAAAGAATATGGCATAAACCCTGCTGAAAGAAATGTGTTTGTGGACGATTACTCTGAAGCAGGTGTTCAGCACACATAAATATCTGGTCACCAAATGTTGTATTAAAAAGAGGGGAGGGAGATGGGGAGAATAATTAAATGGTGCATAGTTTTGGGTGGTTTTTTTTAACTTCAGATATTATATGCTTTTGATACTTGACAGTGATTTAATTTAGAGCAACACCAAGTAAGGATTTGCAAGCCACAGAGGTATCGCTACACTACACAAAAGACTTACAATAATTGCAATGTTACAATGGCAGCAATCAAACGCCTACCCATCAAATTCACACGTCAACGTTAATGTGATTAAACATTGTTTTCCTATGTTAGTTAATATTTATGAACTGGGCTGTATGAGAAAAATCTACAAATTTTACTCCGGTTTTTGTTTTCTTGCTATACTGCGCATTTGTTAAACCTTTGGGTTAGTTATCAGGTATGGTTTTTATAAAAGTGAATGGCGATGACTGTTGTGCCTCGTAAAGCGATGAGGTCGTTATGGAAAACTTTGAGATGATTATTTTCACGCTGTTTTGTGGGTCAAACACTAAGTCAGACAGGTCGCGGTATGACTGTGAAGAAAGAGAATGTCACTTGAAAATATATTATAACAAAATGATCTACAAAAATAAAACTTGAAGTTTGATCCAAAAGCAGAAATCGTGCCATGCCGAAAAATGTGTTGAGGTATGTCATTTTGCATCCGTAAACGCCCATCTTTTTGTGGGGGATTCCACGTCTAAATAAATGACATAACCTATTATAATTATAGATATATTCTTCTTTTTGTAACTGTTTTCATTTTGTTTTCGTTTGATAAACACACAACACAACAGGAATATGTTTATGTGCTGCTAAATCGACGAAAGCCGTTCGCGCCCGTGCATGCAAAGCGACTGATATATGAGAGCACTGAGGCACGGCCGAAAGAAACCAGAAAGGGTTCCAATATAAGGTCAAGGGTCACGGACTTCGACGGGGTCAGGGTTAGGCTGTACGAACCAATCAGAAAGAAGAACGGGCTACACCCGGGAATTCTTTTCTTCCACGGCGGTGGTATGGTCTATGGATCGGCAGGTGGGTCAACGAACATCAGCGCTGCCATGACTGCGATAACTTCAAACCTTTTGCTCGCAAGTCAGTGATCTACTGTAGGTTTTAAGTTAATGAAAGATTGATAAAGAGTTCCATCAATGTAATGCCAATGGTTGTTGCCTTAAATGTAGTATTATTTTGTTTCATGTTTGTTTATTTGTTTGTTTGTTTTCCTGACCCAGATCTGTTTATTTACCCATTTTCTCTCCAGTTTATCGTCTCATTTTTTAAATTCATTCTTCTACTTCTTTCCTCGTTTCCTCTTTCTTTTTCCGTCTTAGATTTTTACAACCACTTGACACGTAAAATCGCCGAAGAACTAGACACATTTGTAGCTTCTATTGAGTAAGTAGGCATATCTTTCCTATTTTGTGTCCTTTGAGAGCAATATCAATTGAGTATACCCATTATGTTTCATGTTTCGTCTTTTTGCTTGCCAGTTAAAATGAAATAGTATTGTTGTTCCATGGAAATAAATCTAATTGAATCGAATGATTACAGAACGTCTGGGTATGAAAAGTAATTCTAATTTTAGTTTACAATTGTTTTTTTTTTTTTGGTTTTTTTTTTTTTCAACAGCACATCGATTGACGATGTCAAGCTACATAGTTTGAATAATATGCATGATATAACTTGTGATACTAATCACGGTCTGCAAAAAAAAAAAAAAAAAAAACGGAGGACCCAGTATTGTAATGCAAGACACTTTGAAAATTACGGTTCGTCAAAAGATTGATTATTTCTATGAAACGAAGAAAGTAAAAATTAAAGTCCGTCTCATTCCCTTATTGTATTTCCCGTTAAGCCAGTTAGTATGGGTTACCCAACCCAATTTCAACTGCAAATTGATTTCAATCAGTCATTATTCTAATAGAAGACGTACAAGGACATGGTATTCACTAAATTGGTCAAGGAGGCCATTTATCATTATTATTTTTATTTGATGTTGGATTATAAAGTTCGTAATTATAGAGTGGCGTCACACAAGATGTCAGACAATACAAGATAAGTATCATACCATACCAAAGTATTCCTTGAGAAAAGGTTTCATCCCCAACAATTTGGAGTGTGATGGTCTTAAAGAAAAAAAAAACTTATGTTAGGCAAGAAAGATGCCTGGTCACATACATTATATTTTAAATCAATCGTTTGCTTAGGATCCGCTTCATCATTTTATGATAACTAACTCCATTGTTAAATGTGATTATGAATAGTCCTAATTGTTTGTCATTAGACATACGACCATCGTGTAAAGTAATAGTGCAGCCAATGTAACAACGTTAGTTGTACATTTGGTTTACACAAGTCCATGACACTATATTGTCATTCCTATGCATCCCTATAAAGCAAGTATTGGCACTGGCATAGCCGGGGGGGGGGGGGGGCGGCGATGGGGGCGGTCGCCCCCCCCCCCCCCAAGATTTGGACCGGGGATTTGGGAGGCGGAAAAAAAAATGCGTGTATACTGTATGCATGCACACGAAGCGGGTCTCCTTTGCAACCTTTCATCAAATGAGATCATATTTTTTGAATATTTCACTCAAAGTGTGCACCAGATCGTTGAATTTCAATACAAAATATGCAAAATCGCTCGTGCTTGGGAGGGGGTATCCCCCTCCCAAACCCTCCCCCTCTCTGCCTCTTTCCCTATCTAGTACACTTTTTAGATTTACAAAAAATTATGAATAATTCTGAGCGCACAAGACTTATCACTTATATTCCGAAAACTCAAAGTTCCCTCATGTACAAGGGGAATTTCCCTTTTAATCGACCATTTCCTCTCTCAGTTCCCCCCCCCATCATTTTTTTAATTTTCCAAATATTTCATGAAATTTATGCGTATACGAGATATCTCAATTTCAACCTTAAAAAGGCAAAAGCTCCATCGTACGGGAAGGGTGGAGATAACACTCGCCCACGCCTTCTCCCTGCTCGCCCGCCCCTCCCCCATGCATAGAAGTAGACTGTGGCTACACTTTGAACATAAACAGTTTTCCAAATATGACACAAAATGTGTGCACCAAAACGTTTAACTGCAATCAGAAAATTATACAGAATCTCTTTCCATAGACTTGCTACACTTCTCTTCTGATTGACAAATTTCCAGATATTCCAACAAAAGTGAGCGCCAGCTTGTTGAATTTCAGTTCTAAAAGCTTAAAACTGAAAAAAAAAAAAGCTCCCTTGAATATGGGAGAGGTATCATGCCACCCTTCCATTGTTTAATTGTTACCCACTATAGACTTAGTACATTTTTGGGAATGACAATTTCCGAATTTTCCACAAAAAAGTGTGCTCCAGATCGCTTTATTTCAATTCTAAAAACGCAAAAGCTCTACGAGTGGGAGGGGGAATCCCCCTTCCCTTAAGCTCTACCTTACTAGACTTTGTACATGTACATACACACAGATGATGCACATTCGGAATAAGAGCTGAATTCCGTGATTTTAACACTTCGGTGAAAAAGTATTGCACCAAAAATTTGCACCAGATCACTGAATTTCAGATCTGAAAATGAAAAATCACCTTCGTGTGGGAAGGGATATGTTCCTATCTACACCCTCGTCTTCATGCTTTTTCTGTTTGATTGCTGAACAGACAGCGTTCATGATATTCAGTGTAAGAATTAATACAAGAAGATTATTTAATGACACCATTTTATAGGCAAATTGTTCAATAATAATCTACACTAAACTAATACTGCAACCTTAGGCAAGTGGGACTGTTTCAACTCGTTAAAACACGCAAAAACATGCATCAAATTGCACCATTTGCAACATCAAAATGCAAAAAGTTCTCACCGTGGGAGGGGGGACACCCCCCTCCCACACCCTCCTCTCCACCGTCGCTCGCTCCGCTTGCTCGGGTTCAGTCTTGTTCATGATATTCAGTGAAAAAAAATTAATACAAGAAGTGTATTTAATTATACCATTATTTTTATAGGCAAATTGCTCAATAATAATCTACATCAAAATATACTGCAATCTTAAACAAGTGGGACTGTTTCACGTCGATAAAATGCGGAAAAACATGCATCAAATTGCACCATTTACAACATCAAAATGCAAAAAGTTTTTACCGTGGGAGGGGGGGGGACACCTCCTCCCACACCCTCCCCCCCCCCCCCCCTCGCTCGCTCCGCTCGCTCGGGCTCCGTCGCTTCGCTCCCTCGCAGACTAACCGCCCCCCCCCCCCCCCCATCAAATCCTGGCTACGCCGTTGAGTATTGGTCACAAACACTCGTGATATGGATTTCCTGTCTCTATTTTAAAATTATGTTGTGTTTTTTTTTTTGGGGGGGGGGGGAGGGGGAGGGAGGGTGGGCTCTCTCTCTCCATTTCACTCTCTTTCCCTCTGTCTAGCATGTTCTTTTCGTTTGATTGTTTGATTGTTGTTTTTTTCTCCATTTTAACTTGTTTAGCTATCGCCTAGCACCGGAACACCCTTTTCCTGTCGGGTTCAATGATAATCTTCGCGCTGTAAAATGGTTTCTGAACAACGCGAGGGATTTTGACGTGGACGCGCATCGAGTGTGCGCTGTCGGCGACAGCGCAGGAGGATGCTTCGCAGCGGGCCTTTCGCAGGTCGTTTATGATGACGTCACAATCCCCAACTTCAAATTACAGGTACTCATATATCCAGCCCTGCAGCAGTTGGACTTCAAGACACATTCGTACCAGAAGTACGAAGCGGAGTTCGGCGACGGGGGTTTCCTCTCAAAACTCGATGTCTGTAAGTATGTGTCAATGTACTTACATGGTCTGGTCGACCCTGTGACTACGAGTCGCTCTATGCAAAATGAACACATTTCGCCAAGTGTTCGATCATCTTCTCCGTTCATCCAGTACGTAGATCGGAATTTGATCCCCGAGGAGCTGCGTCTGTCTGGAAAGTATGCGAAGCTGAAAGAAGATATGGAGAAGTGCACAGGATCTGACGAGGTTTGGAATGAAGTCGAAAAGTACTACACAGACCCCCGCTTTTCACCTCTCGTTAGGAGCAACATGCAAGGCCTCCCTAGTGCGATGATTCTAACGTGCGAATTCGATTGTTTACGCGACGACGGGATATTGTATGCGCGAAGACTTGCGGACGCGGGAGTAAGCACTGTATGGAAAAACTACGAGAACGCGTTCCACGGCATTATGTGGTTTGCGACAAGTGGGCGATTCGAAGTTGGCAGGCAAATGTTTGAGGACATGATTGCTTTCATTCAACAAAATATTTAGGCAATACTATAGTATCATTCGCAATTTGTATTCGTTATTAGCTGACATACAATATTATTATCATTGTAATTCATTAGCACAAAATGGTTGAATAATGTCTTACAAAGCCATGTATACTGTTAAGACAATTCTTTTATTGCAATGTCACCAATTGAGGTTTTTTTTTTTTTTCATCTGGTCTTTGATATAGGTGTTACATGCTCCGTGAATTCGCTTCGAAATCGCTATGGAACTTTGATAGCTAACTGATGTTCGTGATCTGTGAATGAGACATGTGAAATGTAAATTGTTTGTGTTGGCAAGCTGCTTGGACAAATGTCGATGACAGGCATGTTTTATATCGTCTTGATTAAGTCATTGTCCAGCATTTTGGTATTCCATGCATGCATGCAGCTGAGATTAAACTCACTTTTTAAGGTGATGATGTTTAGGATGATAATAAAGTTAGTATAGCTAAAAAGTCTTGCTGAATATTTATCAACTTTACAATGTATACTGCAGCTGAACTTGTCTAATTGATCTTGCAATGACATCATCGACACTATCCTTCCTTGTTCATCACAGCACAAAGCAAGGAATGAATGATGCTAAATACTGTTCATCTTGAGTCGTGAAATTATTTAATTATTGAATTCTTTGATGGTTGTATTCATCAAGTGGTTAATAGTCAATGCCTGATATCGAAACATATTTTTGAAGTCGAAATCACCTTTTATTACCAAATAGATACATGAAAAATAGATACATAAATGATTGAATGAATCAACAAATACCTAAAGCGCAATGAAAATAGTGTTTGAACCTTTATTATAGGGATATTATTTTCTTTCTCATGTTTTACGTCTTTCAGTCAGACCTTTAACGCGTCTGGGGTAAATTTTACTTTCATAGTGGCAATATTGTTCAACAAAATTTATAACAGATTCTACGAAAAGTGTTAGATGATTGCTTTGTTTTAAGATTTTTCTGTCTTTCTTCTTTCTGTTGTTATTTTGGTATAATTGATAAGTTATTACTGTAAATTAATTGTGTTAATGTCAGAGACGGGTGTAGTAATGAATGCAAAATGAAACCTTATATCGACGGATACCAGGCTGATAGCAGTGTTGATGGTGGATTGCACTCGGGGAAGATTGGGGGTAGATGAGCGGGACATTATCAACCCACTGGTGTCATCAGTTCACCCTACCTTCTCCAGTTTAATGTTCCCTCCTTCATTCTATCTGTTAAGCGTAGTGCCGCTCTATCAATAACATGAAATGTCTAAGGAGCACAAAGATAATGATTGTGTGCCCATGATAGTCATAATTACCTCAAGTTACATTATTTTATTCTATCAACACTGAAATGTTTAAGTTACAGGTACAGTGACATTGCCATTAGGCAATGCTGAGAACAGTTTACGGGTTGTATTATTGCCAGTGTACTAACATGCGTGTCACTCGGTTTTGTGTAGGAGTGCAATGTTAACGTTCAAAATAGAGTGTGCATGTGTCCGAGTTGCTGTCTCGAACTGTATTCATTTGTATCATTTTATTATGAGGAGTATTCTAACCGATGTTAAAAAAAGTTTTTCAAAAAAAAAATTTCAAGTTCGGTGCTAGTGCTAGTGCTAGTGCTAGCCGCCAAATAACAGCGTTATATCGAGCTCCAACACCGACGGTCAGATTAACGAGGCGATACCGATCAAAATTATCGATCACCAGCACTAGGTGTTGGAATCACAGCACCGCGAGCTCCGCGGGAATTGCGCGACGAAGAAAGTGATGGCGCGTGATTACAGCCAGATATTAAAAGATTTAGCCAAAACTGCTTAGTTTAAGACATATAGTAAGGAAGACGGATTAAAATGCCACAAATTTCATCCATTCCCCAAAATACAACTATCTTAATTTTGCTCCCAGGCTCAGATTTATATAGCCATGTCTGGAGTGTTCGTGTACGTTACGTGGGCAACCACTGCATTAGCATAGACTTTGCACGTAAAACGTGCATCTATTATGGAAGTGAATACGGGTCTCGCACGGCAACGCTAACACCAGCACCGAACTTGAAATGAAGAAAATGATAATCCCTAGGGGCTAGTGTTAGTCAATGGGGAAAAAGCACATAAATCGCTAACACAAACGGCGGAGCTCAGTTCAGCAGACGACATTCGACACCGAGCCCAGCACCAACTACCAGAAATACGTCATAATTTTGAGGTCAACTCCCAACACCGACGTGATTTCAAGTTCGGTTTTATCGCCGGTGCTAGTGCTGAGATAGCACTAGCACTAGCACTAGCACCGAACTTGAAATCACTCAATGAAATGACCATAAATTATGTCCAAATTATACTTGCTGATATAGTTCTTTGATACATGGAATAGAACGACCTGTACGTGTATTTTAAAAGTAGGTATAGTAAATTGATCACTTGCATGAATTCAGAACTAGAATCCGTACTGCACCTTACTAAAATTGACAGAGTTTAGGTTACATGCACGAATAGATACTAAATCGTATTACTAGTAAGAAGGTTGTGGAGTAACGCGATATAAAAATGAGCGTGTTCTCTGTGTTACGATGAGATGACCAAAAACCACCTGAGGAACTGAATTCATATATACCCCACAGTTAATACTTTACTGTTAATACTTTGAGTGATGCATGTATTAGACTTTTCTCCTTTCAATATTTACAATAACTTGGCGTAGTAGTGTTCATAATTTGAGTGACTGAATTGCAAAGGAAGATGATAAACGCGCGTGTCAAGTGCACAATGTTTCACTTTGAGATAATTTTACGTGCAAATTACAGTATAAGTGCGAAAGCGTTTATGACATCTCTCTCATCTTACTCTGACAGGATGTCGATGAGTACATGCAACCTGTGAGGCTCAGGAGGGAAGACTAGTTGTAAAACTATGACAGCTATCAATGGTTCTGCATGCAGTCATTATAAACTAATAAAGTTACCGATCCATGACATTTCAAATTCAAGTGTGTACATTGCATCTCTGTTTGATTTTCTCATCTAACAGGTTTCTCATCCCAATTGCCGCGTTGCTGACGTCATAACGTGACCATACTGCGCCACTTCTGTATATCTGTTACATCTGCTTCCACAAAAACGAACTCAACCTAATGAATTGAAGGGCTCAATATTTCCATTTAAAGGCAAGAACATGGAATAGTCTGGTATAGGACCTGTTGTCCCCATCACCACAAAACCAAATACATTCAGAGAGGCTGATATATCACTATTTTCATTACTATTATCATTATCATAATGATAATAATGATTATTATTATTATCATCACTTTAATTATGTTAATACAAACGTGAATTACTACAAATCGTCATTATTATCATCACTGCTATACCACTTAACTACTACGCTACTTGCATGGACACACTTTATGTTAAATAATGAAGTCTATTATACCAAACGTGAGATTGCAAATTGGAGATTTTGACATCGCATTGTAATAGAACTTCACATCACATCATGGAACCCGCGTGGAGAGTTAGAGAAGTGGATATGTAGAATTAGAGACTTGTCACACGTGAGAAAAAAAAAAATAACCGTTACTGCTATAACTTCATTAACACCTGTAATTGTAATCAACGTTAACCATCAACGCTTCTACAACAGTCGTTACCAGTGTGGCAGTTATTGCATTTGAAATCCAATTTCATTCAAGCTCGGACAGAGCACCTACAGATTGGAATTTTTTGTCTTGAGCTTGAATTGGAATCTCACTGGTTCGTCTATCTTCCCATTATCCTTGGGAAGATGTTCTTATGAGGGAAAGTGAGTCAGTACGCAAAAGGGTGTCCGTGCATTCATGGGTTGGGTCCAATATCTTATACCTGAGTTTGCGAGAATTATTTATAAGACACAGACACAATAGCACAAAGACACACACTAACACACATACATACACGCAAATATGCTAACTGCATTAGTGGCAGCAATCATACCATAAATAAATTGATATGAAAGTTTTTAATAATCCGACCATTGCTCTGAACAACGCAATTTTTACACGCATAAGATTATCGTTCTTTCCCTCCCTCGCATAAAGCTTTTCTTTCAAGAGCAACCGGTAACTTGAAAGCACTTTGCATTTACTCCTAAAGGTTTTCTTTCACGAATTCGATGATGTCATCGATGATAGTATGTCCAAGCTGGAACGGTAACCCTGACAACGACATTACGCCGTGGAAGGCATCTTCGTAATGGACCCATTTCACGGCCACCCTGGCCTCTTCCAAACGATGCTTGTAGAATACACCGTCATCTCGCAAAGCATCAAATCCACATGTGACGATGTATGCTGGTGGGAGTCCGGAAAGGTCTCGCCTCAGCAGGGGCGCGCTGCGCGGATCTAAGAGATTATGCGACATGCGCTCCCAGAGCGCGTCGTTTCCGTCACTGGGATCGGTGCGCGTCTTGTAAAACCGCGGATCGCGAAACTCGGCTGGAAGGATGGTATGATCCACGTAAGTATTCTCCAGCGACTTAGTCTTAAAGTCAGATGACGTGTGGTTATTTCTTAACAGCTGTTCGAAGACGTAAGGATCTACTTCACCAAATTCGGTCAGAGTCACAAAGGTGATGATACTTGAAATTGAGAGTATACCGCCATCGCCGAAATCCGAGGCGTATTTTTGATAGGACGGGGTGTTGAGATCGATTTTCTGCATAGATGGATAGATAAGAACCTGAAGTTTTAGGTTTGGAAGACTGGGATCATCGTTGATTGCTTGTGCTACCGATGCAGAAAGATGACCCCCCGCGCTGTCGCCCCCGATGCCGATGCGACGCTGATCGACGCCGTGCTCCTCGGCGTGCTCCATGAAGAATCGAGTGGCTCTCTCGCAGTCCTCGTATCCGGCAGGAAATGGGTGCTCGGGAGCCAATCGATAACTGTAGTTAATAAAGGAAGAGAAAGATTGGAAACGTGAGGGGAAAGTGATCCACAATGCGACGTGTTTCCCACTTTTGATAAACCACTCCACTGATGAACTGGAATTTATGGCAATCACTGTAATGGCTGTCTGAGTGATGAACGTTTTGTTCTACCTCTTTCATGAATGTCTACTTCTATATAATAGCTGAACTCCACTTTACCGATAATGTCGATAAGTAAGTAATGCCAAGTAGACAATAATCTTGCAAAATTATCATGGCTGGGGTCGACATTTTAGGCAAGAGGAAGGCGTGGCGTTCGGTGGTATGAAACTTGTTTATATTAATTACCTGCACAATAGACAGACGTTGTTGAGCAGCCTTTTCACCTCTTCTATGGGTGCATGGGGATGATGGAAATGTTAGTGACAGGAAGTGATTAAAAAAAAAACCAGATTAGATATAGTTATCACACTTCGCAAGGTGTCTTTTCTTGGTCGTGAATCAAAAGGCATCGCGTGTTTTGTAATAAGTTTTCATTTGAATGGCCTGCTTCTATTTTGATGACATACACTGTACTTCCAGCGACCGACATAAGCTTTCTACAAAAATGACTGCAGTTAATAAGTTAATTGACACAATAATGATTATGAACTTACTTGATAGATACGACCACTGCGTTTAAACCCTCAGCAATCTTCCGAGTCTGCGTGTCGTAGGAATCTATAATGAACAAACAAAATAACAAATTAAACTCATACACCATCCCCTCACAAACCTAACAATCCTGATAAGAAGCAGCGTAATTTCAGAAAATAATATCACATTGCTATACTGTTGTTTCCTTATGGTTTGTTAGGTATAATCCCAACAAGCCATAGTTGCTCATTCCCTATTGTTGTATAATAACAGTGTCGTCGTCGTCGTCGTTGTTGTTGGTGGTGGTGGTGGTTAACCATTACACTATAGATCTCACCTGCGCTCCCGAGCACCATTCCGCCACCGTGGAGGTAGACGAAGCCCGGCTGCTTTTCTTCGCTCCTTCTGATTGGCTCGTAGATGCGCGCGCTAACCCCGTCGAGGTCAAGGACCCTGGATCTTATGTTTGACCCTGCGATTTCAGACCTGGGACTGGGTGCGGCGTATTCCTGGATGTTACGTAATCTCTTGACGTAGAAATTGGGGTAAGGTTCGTCTCGATGAAGCAAATAAGTAGCAGAAATCTAATTGAAAATACAAAGCAGCAATAATAGTGATAGCAATAGGAACATTGGTATTCTAATCATCATCATTATCATCATCAAAGTATTTAATTAGTGTGATGAGACTACGATGTAACTACCATAACTGTTGACGTAATTCACCGATTAATGATCAGAGGAGAATCTCGAGAGCGAAAAATTGATATTAATTTGTGAGGGGCATCAGCAGGCATCGGATGCTGCTTTTCACTTTGTTTTGCATACTTAAAATCTTGTTTTGAACCTTTGATATTCCGAGAAACGACAATACTATTACACTTTAATTAACAATGTAATCAATTATAATTACGTGTGGTAATAATCAGTTACCCCAATGATCATGATTGTTATGATTATCATAATAAGCATATCGATAATGTTTTAAAATTATGCATTATTCCAAACCATTATCAAGCAGAATTAGAAAACCAGATTAGCATTCAATAGGCCCCTACATGCCACACATGACTAAGAAAGTTAAACAGTTTAAGAGAGAATGTAAAGTAACATGTGTATTTATTTTGTATCAAGCTTATCGATATTATGGTTTGTTCACGAGAAAATTGAGAGAGATATAGAGAGAAAAAAAGGAGAGAGAAGATATTATAGACGACTTCGTTGTACTGAAAAAAAAAATCAATTTTGATATCTTTCTTCTCAACATTGGTGAAGCTTAAAATAATATGAATGAGGGAAAAATTGAACATGTTAAAACCTTTGAGTGGGGATCCTACGTATTTTGATTTATATAACTCATTGATTTTCGAAGTAGGAGCGATTTGACTACGAAAGTTTATCCAACCATCAAAAAGGCATTTAAATCTTGTACCAAGTCTGCGTCGTATATACAGCATAATCTATGAATTGGCACCACACTGACACGATGAGCTGTGTACAATAATTAAGCTTCTGATGACATGAGCTCTCGTAAAGCAACCTCGCAGACAATGGATATCGATGCCTTATACAGCCAGCATAGGATACAACTCAATGATAATACCTACAGCTTACCAGCAGCTTTGTCAGGCGAATCGATGTCATGAACAGACGGTATTTCACCGGCTCCGTGATGCCTCGAGGAACCGGCTCGTTCAGGGTGTATGCGCACAGGAATCCCAACAATGCCACAACAATACCGCAAAACATTGCATTACCCTTCATTATGGACCTGCTTTGAAACGTTTTTCACAGGTTGTAAAAAAAAAAAAAAAAAAAAAAAAACCCGAGGCTTTTCTACAAAGTATACAAAGCCAGCCGCGGGACCAGTCAACCGAAGGTGTTCTCAGGCGCAAGCATACTAAGCAGTACTCTTGTATAATACTGGTCGGACAATAATGTGTTTGCCCGTCCGATGCACAGTGTACAGACGAGGGGCACTCAATGGTGTGGTCTTCCAGGGATCGGACCATGGTCTCTACAAATCAAACAACAACTTAGACTTTGACTTAAGCTTAGAAGGGTTCTCATTACTGTGATAAGCCAGTTAGTTCACGTGCACATTGGTATAAATGAACCTTATATTTTTTTCGGTATTATTTACAGCGATAGATGCAAAGAGATACACCACTGTATTTAGATATTCTGATAATAATCATGATCAATGGACATTCCAAAACACGGGTGGAATATTATTTGAACGACTTGCCAGGTATACACTAGTCAGCTTTCTGTAACATTCTCCCTGGGAACAGTGTGTGTGTGTGTGTGTCATGGGGGTAGATCTGTGTTGCAATCATAGAGCTGTATTATACAGCACCTGCTCTATGGTTGCAATCTTGCCTGAAAATCCGTCGTAGTCTAGCAACGGGCACCGTGTATATAATTTCATGCACCTTGCATCCAGGCATTGCACACTCGGGTGCCCTTGTGATACGCACACACACAATGTAAAAAGCGGCTGCAGAAGAACGAAACCGTCACCTGAGGGCAGCCTCCAATATTTTGTAGCACCACCAAAGAGACAGAGGAGAAAAATCTCTGAGCACCACACACATACTAGTGCACTAGTACCAAAGAGATTATACCTATAGAGTAAGTAGTCGCCATACGCGTGCGTACAAATAGTGCGTCCAAAATTGAAGAGGTAGCGCACACTCAGCTCCTGGCACGGTAAGCACTATTTGGGCACCCGTCCCGCTTCATCATGAATATTCATCAGGCAGTAAGATACTGTACTAGTAAATGGCAGAACGCTGGATACGTGTAAAACGTATCGCCGGGAAATGTGAGAATCTCGAAAAATTGCATCAACGGGGAATGTTAAAACGTCTCGCCGGGGGATGGAAAAATGTTCAGTTTTGCCGAGAAATGTAAAAACGCTGCTGGGAAATGAAAAAAATTATGTATTTCCACGGTATTACGGATACATGTAGATGATGAATATTCATGATGAAGCGGGACGGGTGCCCAGATAGTGCTTACCTCCTGGGGCACTGGATCTAAGTCTACGTTCAAGTCATATCTTCTCATATCATATCTGGAATGATATGTTATTCTTCATTACACATTTTTATTTTCAGAATCACAATGTGGTTAATTGTTTAGATATTAGTTTCTACAATGATATCATATCATTTGAACCATTTGGTAGAGTCCAGACCTTTTTGTTGTTCGCAAAATAAACAGTGGGAACTTGGGTGTAGACTAGACAGTACTTGAGCATTATGACGTTTGTTTCGCGTACATTCCCACTCACGCCATAAAATCAAACAACATCAGCACCATTATGACGCTTAAACATGACCATTGTGACGTCACAATAAAACAACGCAAGGTCACTGCGCCGAATATTCAAGTCGAGCGCAGTAAAGAGTGCGCTGCCATCTACTGATTGATAACAATAGTTACTGTACAGGATACGTGCAATGGCGGCTCCCACAACGCGAAATGGCAGCTCCCTCGCGCGGCTGCCTCCCCACTGGACTACGCCCTCTTGTGGTATAATCTCTTTGACTAGTACTCAGTCCCCGTACCACTTGTACAACATAACGTACAGTCGTGGATGGATGCATGCGCTATTCATTCATTGGGTTTTTGCATTGCACTACCTAGCCTTGCGCATTCATTCACACACGTTCTTCGTCGTCTGTAGTTCTAAATACGAATAAAAATTATCGCAATATGGTTGATATCCTTGGACCTCCGATTGCATTTTCCTGCTCATATGATCCATCATACAAAGGTATGTATCATAATGTGCAATGATCTTTGCGTAAACCCTCGCCTAATGGACGAATATCAATTATCGTATACGCGGTAATACGTACAATGGGATATGAACGGCCCCACATACTGTAAATTTTGTTGGCAGTCTGTGACTGCGCTGATATCATATAAATTTTAGCCTAACCATGGTTTGTGTGTCTAGAACTATGCCATAACATCATTGACCTCATTGATGAATAGTGGCATGTCAACTTCGTTTCTTTTTCCTCCAATTTTTCTCGGTCAAATTTTCAGTGACTGAGCAGTCCTCGGAATAAATTTACTATAGGGTCTAGATCTAGGCCTAGTTCAATATTATAATCATTAGGCCTAAGCAAGGCCAAGGGGCCATGTATGTTACTACTCTACAGTAAAGTTTACTCGGTCGTTCTAATATCAAAATGGCTTTAGATCTATATTTTTTCATAATATATTTAAGACCTCTGGCTCTACTACTACAATACTTCTGTCTTCAGACCGGTTCAGTAGCGTAGTACCATACCAGGTACCACCAGAAGTCAGTCCGTACTTTAAATAATCAGTAGGTTTCACTTTCAATCAGAATGTTGTGAATGATAGTAAATTTGTATTAAACATTGACTTGTGATTCTTAGAATGTAACATAAAATGTATCTATAAATCGATAAATGGTCTAGACCTCTAGTCTAGATAAGGCTAACATTACATTTAAGAATCGTAACAGTTTGTGAGTTTTAATATTTTGTTTTCTGTTTTTTTTTTTCTCACTCCGGTCTAGATAAGGCTAACATTACATTTAAGAATCGTAACAGTTTGTGAGTTTTAATATTTTGTTTTCTGTTTTTTTTTTCTCACTCCGGTGGAAAGACATGAATAATCTACAAGTTGTATTGCTATAGTATTTCTATTCTATGTCTCCTGATTTGAGAGACACAAAAGGGGCAAAAACAACAAAAAGGTATATTTTCCAACATGTTAATATTTTATGTCAGAAAAATTGTAATATATATGACACATATTTAGATTTTCTTTTAACCATGCAGTAATGATGACCAGGCTATTGTGAATCAAATAAGTCAACATGCATTTGCATCTCATAGTTTTTATAATCTTATTTTGTATCCTTAATCTTATTTGTGTGTGTGTGGATAGGTGTTGTGTTTGACTATGTTGTGTATGTGTCTCATCAGAACTTTTCCCAAAGAAATAGCTTGTAGCACATTTACCAATTTTTGTCTCTTGCCTGAATAGATTTCTGTAGTGTATTTATAATATGTGCAGTGTGTTCTGCTGAAGCACATGAAATTTGTACACATTTGTACAAGTGAAAACCTAGCTGTATCTCAACTTTTAGAACCATATCTTGGGCATATTAAGGGTTCTAGCTGTTTGAACTATTGAAGCTACTTGAATGCATGGATTAAAGGCACATGGACCCGGTGGTTTAGTCGAATGCGTACACGGGCGCACGGCGCAAGTTTCCTATAGAGACCTACGTATGCCATCGACTCCTTTTTAGCGCTAACGACACTCGTACGCTTTGACCCATTTCCATGAGTCCGAAGAAGTCGGATCCACTGTAGTCAGTGGTCTGATCATACAATGTAGTTCAGCTCATGATTCGACTGAGGGGGATGACAGCTTTAGCAAACTTCTTTTGTGACTCCACACTCAGAAGCACAATAAGCATGCACCCTGGCATCACTACAGACTGCGTGATGCACAGAGAAGACAAAGAAGGCACCGTTACCTACTTGTAGCAACACCTACACGCTTTACTCTTGATGACAGCTCAACTTCGGCAATCTTCATACCAATGCTACTGTGATCGGCAGTATCATTCAAGGCCGCCCCCGCACCCACCGGGTCTATGCGCCTTTAAGTTAGACACATAAGTCTGCATGTTACATTAGGATGCACTTTTCAAAATTCATAAATATGTTTTGAGTCAATATAAACAAAACGTAATATTGACACTGTATAGAGCCATGTAGCCCGTTTGCCACACTGACACGATACAGGTTTGCCTGATTTTAAGAATTCATGCACTGCATTACCTTGAAAACTTGTGGATCATAAGGCATTGCAACTTCACCTTCTGCTCTTGATTCTTATAACAAAGTGTGATGTTATTGTGTATTCAATAACCAAAAGAACTGAAATACTCAGAGTGAAATGAAATGCAAAAATAAAAGAGAGAGAGAGAGGGAGAGAGAAGGCTTGTTACAGATCTATGTATAGTGTTATCCTTGGTTCAGTACAATAAACAATCAAAAACAGAGTGCAACAGAGAAGTCATCGTCATTAATTGAGGTTATTGACCATCCATTAACAACAACAACAAAAACATTGAGATTTTGTTTTTATTCAAATTCATGAAATTCTTCCATCAAGATGTTTTCTTTGCAACTGATTGACAAATTTCCCTACATCGACGTAAATACACACTGAATTGATCAGTGTTTTAGTAGTAGCCAAGATAAAAAAATCAAGGGCATATACTCAGCAGGAATCAAACGTATGACCTCCTGATCACCGGACAGGCGTCATCTCCACTAGACCACCGAGCTTTCGCCCGACAGCAAGTGTTGGTTCTAATCCGTATAGCATGCAGCGGGTACTGCATAATTTTTCAAATTCATGATCTTCTTCCGTCGAGATGTTTTCATTATTTACGTCGATGTAGGGCAATTTGTCAATCAGGTGCAATGATTTTGTTTTTGTTTAATCAAGTGGCCTTGTCTCTGAAGTTATTGAAATAGCAGATCATGTGTTCTTTCCTTCGTTGTTCAGAGTTTTTATGTTGACTAGACACTCAAAATTTTCATTGGTGCTTTTTATTTTCTGCAGTTGAGATCTGTCTCCACGAACAACTTTGGGGCAAGTCAATGACCTTAAGTGACCTCGCCATTGAGACAATGACCATAATGTCACAGCTGGAGGTACTATGTGAGGCTGAGAGTTCTGAGGTAAAGAGATTCAACTTTAAAGTTTTGCATCAAGCTGGTCATCAGTTGGCACTTTTACCAACAATAATGTCCATACTTGTTTATCTTTGTCTTCCAAAATTGTTAGGGTATAAGTTTTATATTGTATTGTATTTTTTTTTTTTTTTTTTTTGGGGGGGGGGGTAAGGATGTAAAGAGAAATGGCTGGACTGCAAAATTAGTAAAGATTTGGTGCTCTAAAGTTTCCTTTTCACATTATTTCAAAAATATTCCAAATGAGAAGTATGGCATCTGATAAACATGATGAAACAAAAATGGCAACAGATTAATAAAAATTTCTGCAACATAGGTATGAGAAAAAGTGAGAGAGTTTACCATTTAGGATTTAAATGGGTAAAATACAAAGTATGACAACCACATAATACAATCTAAGGAGCCACCACAATCATGTGAAGCTTGCAAAGGGAAAAGGTGCACACTTGAAGAGTATCATTCACCATTCACCAAGATGTTTTCTGTTGCATGGGAAATGCTATAAAATAGCATTGAAGTTCAATGCTGAGGAAAGTTGAAGTGGCAATTGAATGGAAACATTTTGGGAAAATGAATTTGTCCCACTTCCATACGTCTTACCCTGGAAAAGATGCAATCCATAGTGTTGTGGAAAAAAAAAAGAGAAAAGTTTCTTGGTTAAGGTTAAACATTTCAAAAATTAAGTTTTATCAAGAAAAGAATAGTAATGTGTTACGCAACGGCTTTCCATGTTTCATGATACAGTAATTGTTGACTTTTGTTGGTATTAAAGCATGTTGCTTCGGTGTTCAGCAGAGACTTGACCCAGGTTTGAAAACTGCCCAAATTTTGCTGTTGTCTGGATTACTCTGCTTGAGAGGATTTACTGAGAATTTAGGTGCTTACCTTGTACTTTTTTTTTCTTGTGAATTATGTTTCTTTATGGTACATTTTTCTTCTTTTTTGTATGCTTAGCAGTAGCAGCAGTATTGTAAACATGGATTTGACTGTCTTGTCCAAAAACATTTTGCAAGAGGCATTCAAGATCACCAACATTCCTTAGGATGACAGTCTAATTTCAACAGCATCAACAAGAACTATAATGACAGAATGATAAGAAAGACATTAAATCAGCTTATTTTAGACTCATCACCTGTAATCCATTGGTGATTTTGTGTGTAGTGTGCAAACAAACAAACTTAAAGTAATTGATATCATCAGTGAGTATTTGATTAACCCTATTAAGAACATAGGCACTTGGTTTATTAAAGTGGTACTTGGTTTATTAGTAGTTATTTGAGTTTGTCTGAAGAATATGAGGTATTCATCAATATCATATGAGCTCCCTCGTGGAGACGTAATGAGCTCCTTTATGGAGACAATATGAGCTCCCTCGTGGAGACTTTATGAGCTCCTTTGTGGAGACAATATGAGCTCCCTCGTGGAGACGATATGAGCTCCCTCGAGGAGACTTGGTATGCATTTAATATTCTTGTTTATATCTCTTTAAGATCTATGTTTGTTTTATGTTATAAGTGCTGTCTGGGGCAAATTATTTGTATAGGGCCCCATTTCTCTCTCTCTTCTTTCAATCTTTAAAATACTGTAACAACAACAAAACTTGGTTTAACTTGTCAAGCTTTTTCATCAGCATTTAGTAATCTATCCATTTGATATCACTTTTTAAACTGTGGATAAAAAATTGAAAAAGTCACTTTTTGACAGCTCTAAAAGTGTATTTTTTTCCCCTCCAGAACAATAACGTTTGTGGGGGATAGCAAACTTTTTCTGCTGGGTTTCTTTTATGTCTAGCGCCACCTTTTGACAGGATTCATACATGTACACTGGTTGTTAATAGGTCAGTGCAGCCATTCAATGTAGGTCTGTGTATGTGTACAGTGTGTTATAGTTCTATGAATTTTTTCAGCCTCTTCTGTGCTGTGCTACATGATAACCATGATCAAATAGCATTTGCTTCAGATCAGTTGAATAACACAATTCTTCATAAAATCCAATTATCAATCTATTTTAAAACCCTGACAGTAGTCTCCATTATGCATAAGACCTAGTAGAAAGATAGATCCTAGCGACCTCCGCGATGTTCATTCAAGCTTAGCGCCAGCGATCTATGCACAACCAATCAGTTATCAGGATGCCATGCACTGACCAATAAGATGACTCCCTCATTGCTAGTGGTGGAGTCTAGCTGCGGCGCTAAATCCAAATATTCGGACACGTTTCTGTTACGTTGAAAGTCGGAAAATCAAGGCCCAGAAAAACGCTGATTTCTTGCCTTTCCTTTGATCATTTAGCTTCGAAATTTCGGCTGATGATAGACAAAACATTAGATTTTAAACAAAATTATGCCAAAAACAGAAATCTGATTGTTTTGACCAATTTTGATGATGTGACTGTAAATTCGTTTTTCTGGGCTCAGCCGTCAGCAACTTTAGGATCCTTTTGTTGTAGCGGGTCACATATTTTTAAATCGCTGCTCCCAATGGTAAACAGTACCTTTAAGTACACATGTCACACACACGAAAAAGTAGATTATGTTTGTACGAGTATTAGATAGTTCATACATCAGTGGCTGCAACCTTGTATTTCAAAATTGATGTGAGACATCTTATTAGGTTTCATGTGATACCACAGAGACTGTGCGTGTTATCTTCTTTGTTACCAACTCCATTGGAAGAGAAATTTGTAATAATATTCACTCATCATTCATAGTTGATCATCTTCACTGAAATTGCACCAAATTCTCATTTGACCTAGATGACAAGTATTGTTAAGTACACAATTCTGTAATGATTTACATCATGTGCAAAGTAATTGTTATGGCTATTGTTAAGAAATAAATCTTGGTCATCTTTGTTCCACAGACTTCATGTAAAGGACAGAAAAGACAGAGGAGGCAGTCATACAGCAATACTTTTGACACTCAGGGTAAGAACTACATGTGGTCGCAAATTACATGGTATCATTGTGAAGTGTTCTGAGTCTGGACTGTTTAATGGAAGGTTACATTTGATTGTGGCAAAGATATCTATCAGATCTCGCTATCTGATGTACATTGTATTTATCACCAACCCGCAGCAACAACAACAACAACAATAACAGCAACAAAAAGAAGTCACAAAATGATATTAGGCCCGTTCACAAACAACGAAAATCGAAATTTCAATCGCGATCCAAATTTCGATTTTTTTTTTCGACCGTTCATACACAGGGAAAAACCGCACTTCGCAGATAGGAAAGAACGATCAGTGGCCAAACTGCGCATGCGCGAATCTTGCATGACCGAAGACTGACCTCACAGTCCCAGTAGAGTTTCGCACGCGTTACGAACGATGGGATTAAAAATACCGATTTCCGAATCTCGATCGCGCTCACACACACGACGCTTGGCAAAATAATCGCGATTATTCTGAAAAATCGCACTAATAGTGCGAGTTGGATCGCGATAAGGATCGCGGTAATTAGTGAGATTTTTCTGTCCACACTGGAAAAAATTTTGAAATTTTGATCGCGATAAGAAAATCGATTTTTAAATCGCACTTTTTCCCTTGTGTGTGAACGGGCCTATTGAATAGTGATTCTTTCAAATTGAAAAGTGCTCTACAGTTAGAGTAATGAATGTGGCAAAAGATCTCGCACTTTAATTTTATTTTTATAGAGTAATAAAAGATAAGCATATTTATAATTCAATTACATTAATTTGTCTATTGCATTCATGTTATCTTATTCTTATGTTTATTTTCTTTTTGTCATAACTGTTATTTAAAGTTAACTTAAATGATTCATGTTAGACAAGTAAGACTGTGCGTTCTTTGGCTGAACAATAAAGTTGGGGTGTTTCTCTTTGTCACAATTTATGATACATGTCCATACAATGTTAAAGGGGATGGCTAGTAGCCGATTAGTGGGAATCAGTGGGAATGCTCCAGGGGATGATTGTTCCAATTCTTGTGGGATTCATTTAAGAGTACATTATATATCTACTGTTGTGTGAAAAATTATTTGCTTCAGAACGGTCTCATATTCAAGAAGTAATGTGCAGATTAATGCCCCGTCACTGACCAGGCATGCTAACCTGGAAACATTAACCCATTGAGGACGGTTTGATTTTGCTACAACACGCATTTCCCATAGACACCTGCCTGAGTATACTCGGGACTCATCCTCAACGGGTTAAACTGCACATTACTTGAATATGAGACCATTCTGAAGCAAATAATTTTTACACAACAATAGATATATAATGTACTCTTAAGTGAATCCCACAAGGATTGGAACAATCATCCCCCAGCATTCCCACTGATTCCCACTGATCAGTTACTAGCCATCCCCTTTAAATTGCAGGGAGGAATTTGTAAAATGTAACCGGGCAACTCTGAACAAGTATCATTCAAGTACCTTCTTTTTGTTACCAAGTCTCTCAGGTCTTCAGTAGGAATGTTTGGCAGTGATTTTAGAGCAAATACAAATTCTGCTATTAAAGTCATGTTCATACGTAGAGGTCTGTGACAGACGTGCAATATCATTCCTTACTGAAAGGCATAAATACAATGTAGTTTGCAGAAAGAGGTGTTATCTTTTCACCATGACACTTCTGTATACGGGAGTGTGAGGTTACATTAAAACTCAGTGGTTAAATTCATTTAAATACAATTTAGATACATACAAATTTATGGGAGTTTGCAAAGAAATAAAAAAAAAGAACATTCCTAATTTATTATTTTTTTACTCTTTTATGGAGACTTTGAAATTGAATCTGTGATTATCTGTCATGGCACCAATGCTAATTTACACAAATCAGAGGAAATGACACTTCTCCTTCACTGTTTAACCCATTGAGGACAATTCTCGAATATACTCGGACAAGTGTATGATGGGAAATGCGTGTTGTAGCAAAATCAGCCCGTCCTCAATGGGTTAATATTCATGTTGATGTATTGATGTTGTTAAATATTTACACTGTATGTTAATGTCTGGTTTTATAAGTCGTGCTGCACATCATGAACAAGATACATAGTGCATTTAATGCATCATCAAAATAAGATTTGGTTCGATTACTTTTTTCCTGTTGTCATTCATATTTCCTATGTCTTCACAAATTCATTTAATGACAGAATATGGTAGTATGTGCTTGTTTAGTCTCAGATCACTTCAAACAAAGTGCCTCATCACATATTGGTACTGGTATAGAACACCTTTTGTACATGGCTATCATATTATTTAGACACTTGTCAAGTCTAGACAGTGTCCTTGCTACTGATTACTGTACAAGTTGTAGATGGAATTTATACTGTCTGGAAGCTTTGAATACAGACAAAAAAGTTCTCATTAATCTGACACACCAATTACAGATCGCTTAGATTCCTCAGAGTGAGGTTACATGATATCAGCAAAGCCATTACTTGGACAATTCTCCTGGCTTGGATGTAAACCCGTTGAAGGCTAGTCTCAAATATACTTGGGCAAGCATCTTTGGGAAATGCTGGTAATTATCAAAATCAGCCTGTCCCCAACGGGTTAAGCAAGGACTATGTGGAGGGAAAATTTGAGAAGTGGCTATTGGTCAGGAGCGGGTTGTGCTCCATTTCCAGGTGAATCAGTGACTTCAATTAAAGTAGGCTGAAGAGGATGCTCCTGGAGAAAGAGGGACAAACCTCCCCCGCTGCATCATTAACTCGCCTAGACTGCATCAGCAATGAATAGAACAAACTCCTGGGGTTAGGTCTGAGGCCAGTTTAGAGTGGTAATAGTGAAGTGTGTCCTAGAGATGAGAAGCAGTGAGCAGGCATTATTATACTCATGTTATGTTCTCCTTGATACCTGTTGAATTGGCTCCTCATTGGTCCCATATGAGAAGATCAGTCATGTCAATTGTGTGTGTCTATCTGGGTCAATCGCCCCTAGCAATGCCTACCAATGTAGCTATTTATGCCAACACATACACACAAACACTAGCTATACACACACACGCCCACGTGCACTCACTTTCTTTAATACTTGTGTAATCTTCTTCCACTTTGGCAGACACGCAACTGTGTGCCACCCTCTCTATCCCTCTGGTTTTCAGTATCACTGCTTAAATGCATGATGTCAAGTCTACAACAACAAATCAAGATGTATTGCAGTATCTTGTGTCCATTTTGATTGACACACCCGAACAAACAAGTTGAAGAAGAAAACTAGTTTTTCCAAGTACCTCTCATATTTGCTCTACCTCCAGAAAATTGTCAGTTATAAGGGAAGAAGTGAAATTGAATTTTTACATTTCAATTAAGGGTACATGTTTATTTTGTGAAGAAAGTATGTTTTGAGAATTTCTGAAAGAATCATGCAGTGCACTGTAGATTCAACAGAATATTGGTGGCTAATGGCATACTTGTATAGTTACTACGGTACACATATTACAGATCTACTCACATAGACATTTTTAATGTCCATATTAGTAGTGGTCATTCCATGAATAGGCTGCAGTTTTTTTTCTCATTTTTTTTTCTCCCGCTGTATTTGACTGAAATAGACATTTTGTAAGTGGGCTGTAGAAAATGTATCAATTGTGAAGGCAATAAAGATTGATGTTGAATTTTGTAAGTGTGCTTGGAATCAGCACAAGAGTACAATTATTTCTAAATAAACCACACTGAATAATAAGTACATACTACATGCCTTAATATTGACCAAATGATGGACTTTGAATTTCATTGTAATCTTCAAATCATGATGCTCTGATTCATTTAAAGGGGATGGCTAGTAACTAATCAGTGGAAATCAGTGGAAATGCTGGGGGTGATTGTTCCAATCCATGTGGGATTCATTTATTAAAGAGTACATTATATATTATATCTATTGTTGTGTGAAAAGTATTAATGCTTCAGAATGGTCTCATATTCAAGTAATGCACAGTTCAATGTTTCCAGGTTAGCATGCCTGTACATGTTGTACAGTGACGGTGATCATCAACGGGCCCTGGAAACATTAAACTGCACATTACTTGAATATGAGACCATTCTTAAGCAAATAATTTTCACACAACAATAGATATATAATGAACTCTTAAATGAATCCCAGGAGAATGGGTACAATCATCCCCCAGCATTCCCACTGATTCCCACTGATCAGTTACTAGCCATCCCCTTTAACCTCTAGATGAATGCCACACTTGCATCATAGCAGCCATGTGTGCATGAGGTGGATGAACTGAGTGATTGATGAACTATAGAGGGCAGTGCAGCATACTGTGTGAGCCTAATCCCTGTACTCTGTGCCTGTCTTTGTTGGTGGGGCATCAAGAAGCATCCACAGGTAGCTAGACTTAGCCAAAAATGAGGAAATGAGGATGTTATTTACCTTTCTTGGCTCACAGCCTTGATAGTGACTTGTCTCCTCATAAAAATAGCCTATTGATGGCAATATGGTCATCATATGAGCGCATAGGGACAATTATTTACACTATGTGTTATGAGCTATATAATTGTAAGCATGGTTATCATGTTATGGTCATTCCAAGCATTGGAGTGTCTGAAAAGTGTTGTTTTTGACCTCCATTCCCCGACAGCATCCCTCCTTCAGGACAGACTAACCAGACTGGTGAAGAAACATCCGGAGGCAAGACCGAGTCTGCAGGTGAGACTATTACCCCTCCCCTCCTCTTCCCTGAGACTTGCTGGATAAGTATTGCAGTGCATTGTGGGAAAATACAAAGATGTAGACTCATTACTCAGAAACTACTCCGTGAGCTCAGATGGATAATAGTAAAGTGAACATGTTTGAAGGTGTTTGTGATTCAGGCGATATTGCGGAATCCTTAACCTGTTGAGGACGGACTGATTTCGCTATGACACAGATTTCCCATACGTAGACATGGGGTTAACCTTTTGAAGACTAGTCATGGGCATATGTGACCCGCTACAACAAAAAGGTCCTAAAGTGGCGCACAGTCGAAGCGGTGAAAATCGAGTTTGAAGTCAGAGCATTAAGATTGGTCAAAACTTACGATTTTCTGATTTTGATATATTATTGGAGTCTAACATGTCTTCTATCATCTGTCAAAATTTTGAAGCAAAATGATCAAAGGAAAGATAAAAAAAAATAGTGTTTTTCTGAGCCATGTATTTTGGCGTTTCAACGAAGCAGAAACTGGTTCGAAAATTTGGATTGAGCGCCACAGATAGGTTCCGCCCCTAACAACGACCAAAGTGATCTCATTGGTCAGTTTGCTGCTTGCTGCTAACCGAAGCGTGAAGCTCGCACACTGCCCAGTCGACTGGTGCATGCCGGTGGGGTGCGCTATGATCAGCCGCTTCTCACATCCTGGTCACTGATTGGTTGGTGAGGAGACCGCCGACGTTGATGTGCTTGAATGAACTCTTCGGGGGTTGCTAGGGCTTACCTTCTATTGTCCAGAGGTGAAAACTGACTTGCGTGTCCCTTGATCGCAATTGCGTGAAAAGGAAGACTTTTAGGGCGCTTTTTTCGAAACGGTGATTTTCCAGACGTCTCGACATGCTCTCTTTTAAACGTCGATATCTCCGCAGCCGATTGTTTTTATAAAATGTGTTATATATCAATTTAAAGCAGAAAGATTAGGGGATTATGTCATGCAATTTTCAAATGATTGACCTCGCCCGACTTTAGGATCATTTTGTTGTAGTGGGTCACATATGTAGACTGGTATTTATGGAAAGTGTGTGTTATAGGAACATCTGCTCATCCTCAATGCTTCAGAGCTGATAAGAACCAGGCATAGATATATTAATTTGCATGTATAGCCAACACATAGGTGTGCACACACATACTCCGACATATACCGGGGGAGGTGATTCAGGTGCCAATGTGTCAATGATGTTGAGATGCTAATGACAACTGAATTTTGTGGGATTTGCTAAATGACTATTAAAGTTTGCACAGTATTGTGTAAGTATGTGATTTGTCAATCATAATTATGTCATAAGATGTAGAAATTCTTTCATTTGGATCATGTAAACAGAATGAAAGTTGGCACCCAAGACAAAACAAAACAAAACAAAACAAAACAAAACAAAACAAAACCAAGGGTGCAGACTCCTCCAAGAGAGTGAGGTTGTGGAACAATGTAATAGAGAAACATGTCACCACTGTAGGGCAAGCAGAGCCAGTGAATGAGCAGTACACTGAGGTTGTGGCAATATTAGTTTAAATGCCAAATATCCTCTTCAAGTTCAGTTACACTCCAAAGCAAAGCTTGAATGACTGTAATATGTTTGTACACTAATCATGTCCTGTTGTGACCAAGTCATTAATACTGTGGAAGATACCCAAGAGTGTACCCTTCGGGGGTGCTCTGTTGCCGGTGGCTGTGGGTATTATTAACATGAGTAGCATGAGATGGTGAGATAGAGTATGTCAGGGGAAAAGACCGAACTCTGACTACAGTTCATTGTAGCGTTCGACAGCTTGTATTCCAGTCGAGTTCAAGGGCAGGCAAGGTCTCAACTGAATACACCACTTTGCCTTGGGCAGGGAGAGAGGACTTGATTAAATCACAGATTCGCGGATGTAGGGAAAAGCTGTACCTATGCTTGCTGCCTGTATTTTTTTTTGTTTTGTTTTGAGGATACATTACATACTTTTTTCTGCCAACCTTCATGTACTAGGCTCTTTGAATGGAACTATGGAAAATACCTGCAGTGTGAATTTCACTTACCCCAGAAAAAAAAAAATCTTATAAATGTTTACATCGATGATTCATGACCTGATATATACAGTATCATTAGTCATCATCAAAGCTTTGTATTGTTACTATGTACCCACTATATTATCATTATAAATACCCCTGTAGCAAATTTTTACAAACCTATGAATTTGGCCATTCTGGGTTGCCAGAACTGGAATATTGCATATGTCAGCATCAAAGTTTTAAAAAGGTTTTTTTGTTTTTTGTTTTTTGGGGACAAAATAACAAGTAGATTCTTTCACAAGCCACATGATATCCCACAAATCTGCAAGTAATACATTGGATCTACATTGTAGATGGTGGTCTGGATTACCACCCTATGTAATCAAATGTTTCTTGGCCCATTTTTAGCTCACCTGAGCCAAAGGCTCAAGTGAGCTATTTGCGATCGCCCTTTGTCCGTCGTCCGTAAACTTTTTACATTTTCATCTTCTTCTTGAAAACCCCAAGATCGATTTTCATCAAACTTGGCAGGTAGCATCCCTAGGGGGTTAGGAACTCAATTTGTTAAAATGGGCACCATGCCCCACCAAGGGGGCCCCCAGGGGGGCCCAAACCCCCCAAAATTAAGGAATCTGTAAAAATCTTCTTCTCTAGAACCAGAAGTGATAGAGCTTAGTTAATACTATGAGTTAGTACATTGATGACTGTAGTTTCAAGTTTGTTCATGGCAGAATCAGGGGTGCCCCCCTTGGGACCCAGGGGAGGGGGTGGGGAGGGGTCCTAATGGGGCCTAAATTGCACATTTTCATCTTCTTCTCGAGAACCCCATAACCCATTTTCACCAAACTTGGCAGGTAGCATCCCTAGGGGGTTAGGATCTCATTTTGTTAAAATGGGCACCATGCCCCACCCAGGGGGCCCCCAGGGGGGCTCAAACCCCCCAAAATGAAGGAATCTTTAAAAATTTTCTCTAAGATAAGCTAAGATAATACTATGAGTGAGTACATTAATGACTGTAGTTTCAAGTTTGTTCATGGCAGATCCAGGGATGCCCCTCTTGGGGGCAGGGGGGGGGGGGTGGGAAGGTCCAAATGGGGGCCTGAATTGTACATTTTCATCTTCTTTCTGAAAACCTCATGATGGATTTTCGTCAAACTTGGCAGGTAGCATCCCTAGGGGGTCAGGATCTCAATTTATCAAAGTGGGCACCATGCCCCACCCAGTGGGCCCCAGGGGGCCCCAATCCCCCCAAATTAAGGAATCTTTAAAAATTTTGGCCCTTATTGTACATTTTCATGTTCTACTTGAGAATGCCTGGTCAAATTTTAATAAAGCTGTGAATAATTTAGATTAGTGACTGCGTAAAAGGTGAACTTGCGATACTCAGGTGAGCGCTAGACCCGCGGGTCTCTTGTTAAGTTTTCATTGAAATTTCATTCAAATTAATGTTTGTTTGTTTTTTTTTTCATTTAAAGCATTTGACATACAGTGTGTGTCATTGCAGAGAGAGACAGAGAGAGAGAGAGAGAAACAAACAACTAAACAAACCAGAATCTCCATTGAATAAGTAGAGTAAATATACAATCATTTGCTCCAGATCGTAGTTATGGACCTCCAACTTATGGAATTCCAACTTTTGTGTGAAGGATTCTGTGTTGAGTTCATTGACAGTCAGAATCTAGTTTATTTGAAAATTTATCCTTACAGGATGCCACTCACAATATATATTCCTACAGACATAAAGGTAAATTTGTATTCAAGAACTTTAATGTACTTAGACAACTATTTGCATACACAAGGTTCAGCAGAAAATGGGGGAAGAGCAGGGAAGGGGAAGTTAATTTGCAAATTAAGATGATGTGGGGGGGGGGGGGAGTTTGTGCTCCTCCCTTTGAGGTTTTGATGGGTAAGAACAAGGTGGAAGCGAAGCGGGGGATGTATCGATCCAAGATTTTAAACTGTCCCCGATAGCTACCCAAATGGCGAATTTTGTTCAGAGAGCTGCGATTGTTGCTGCGGCAAGGAACACTTTGCAGCCACTGAATAAACATTCTTGCGTTTTACTCTGCGGTCATCTCCCTTTTCCAGAGACATCTTTGCCCAAACATTACATCCGCCGATGGATTTATACTCTCAGAAAGTTCAATCTCTCTCTCTTTCTTAAACAGAGGGAGAAGGGAGGAATGAGTTGTCTAATCTCATTACCCTTCAAGCATTTAGATTGGTCTGCATTAAAGGCCTAATCACTGTCAAGTTATTGTCAATCATGTCTGCAGAAAATGGGGGATAGAGGAATTGATAAGATTTTTTTTTTTTTTTTTTTGCATGCAGTTTCGTGTAAGAACAGCAAGATCTCATGTAATCATCGCAATTCAGTATTTGGAAAACATACTCCATGGTCTCTCAAGCATTGTGATATGGACTACTTAACTGATGTTCTCTCTCCTATTTTAAATTGTTCTCTTTGTTGTAGGCAAGTTTTGCTTTTAAACACAAATTGAATCTATCATTCTGCAGTGAGATGTATGCTCAGTTTAGTTTGTTAAGAACCAATGCAATTAACTTTTCAGATTTAGATAGATATCTGATATCCTTGTAGTGATCATAAATGCCAATGAATCTATGAACAAGGAAGAAAAATCATTGTCTTTGCCAGCACTGTTGTTTTGTCTTGTTTTTGTTTTGTTTTTGTTTTTGTTTTTGTTTCTTCTTTTTTTTTTTGGGGGGGGGGGGAACCAAAGCAAATTATTGCACTTGTAATGCTCGCAGAAAATTATGGCAACTTCAATTTGAATTTAAAGATTTTAATCTTGATATATGTGACCTGCTACAACAAAATGATCCTAAAGTCGGGTAAGGTCGATTATTTGAAAATTGCATGATATAATCCTCTAATCTTTCTGCTTTAAATTGATATATAACACATTTTATAAAAATAATCGGCTGCGGAGATACCGATGTTTAAAAGAGAGCATGTCGAGACGTCTGGAAAAGCACTGTTTCGAGAAAAGCGCCCTAAAAGTCTTCCTTTCGATGCAATCACAATCAAGGGACACGCAAGTCAGTTTTCACCTCTAGACAATAGAAGGTAAGCCCTAGCAACCCCCGAAGAGTTCATTCAAGCACATCAGCGTCGGCGGTCTCCTCATCAACCAATCAGTGACCAGGATGTGAGAAGCGGCTGAGCATAGCGCACCCCGCCCGCACGTGCACCAGTCGACTGGGCAGTGTGCGAGCTTCACGCTTCGGTTAGCAGCAAGCAGCAAACTGACCAATGAGATCACTCTGGTCGTTGTTAGGGGCGGAACCTATCTGTGGCACTCAATCCAAATTTTCGAACCAGTTTCTGCTTCATTGAAACACCAAAAAACGTGGCTCAGAAAAACGCTGGTTTTTTATCTTTCCTTTGATCATTTTGCTTCAAAATTTTGACAGATGATAGAAGACATGTTAGACTCCAATACTAATATCAAAATCAGAAAATCGTAAGTTTTGACCAATTTTAATACTCTGACTTCAAACTCGATTTTCACGGCTTCGACAGTGCGCGACTTTAGGACCTTTTTGTTGTATAGCGGGTCACATATGAGCATCCAAGTGTGATGTGGGAACATACTTCTGTGAAAGTCAGCTCTTTCCATTATCAACTTCAGTTACCCCCCCCCCCCCCCTCCCACAAAAAAAAAAAAAAGAGGAATAGAAGGGAAACAAAGGTAAGAGAACAGCAGAATGACATGCAATGGCTTTGCATGAAATTTAGAATGAAATTTTTAGTTTGGGAAAAAAAAAGAGTCTCTCTAAATCACACGTCATGCTCATGGGCATTGTATGAATGACAGACACATCAGTCAAATTAGCTCTTGCTTTCGTTTTTTTCTCTTCTTTTGTCCATCAAAGGCATGTCCTACGGTGTTCTAAATTGACATACAACCGCATATTATATGGGCAATTTGTGAAATTGGTATGGACATCGAGGGAAATGTGGCACCGGCTTTATGCTCGATCAGGAGAGTGAGAATTGTATTCCAGAACAGGAACTGACAGCTTAGGTTTAGTCATGGCTGGGGTTGGTCAGGTGCAAAGCAATTACATTCCCCCATATATCAAGGCTTGACAAACATGGTGGCCCAGTGGCCCAGGCCCAGTAAAATTGATGTTGGGCCACCAAATTTCCACAAAGCTTTATCTTTTGATGGTACAACAGGGCAGCTAAATTTACATTGATTTTTTTTTTTTGTGTATCCATGTACTTCAGCCCACTGCATTTCTTGTTGGGCCACCTGAATCTCAGTTTCAAAGATTTTAGTGGCCCAAACAGGCCACCAGAGAGGGGAAAAAATGTTAACATATTATTTTAAAGATAGGGAGAAAGAAACAGAGAGAGAGAGAGAGAGAGAGGAAGAGAGAGATTGATTTTAATGTCATGGAGCGAGCAAAAGAATTATAGAGCAGAATATGTTTTTGTCCCCAGATACAATTGTAAAACTGTTGTTGCACAAAAAACAACATAGAAACTGTAGAAACATACTAAAGCTTTGATTATCATCGTGTGGTGTGCTGTTGAGTGCTTTCTTCTGAAAACCTGTCTTCAAAATTTACACTGTATGCAAATAAGGGCTGGTGCCACAATGTCACAATGAAGTATAAGGAGATGGATTGTTTGTTATGCTTTTGTCAAAGATATAACAAGACACGATGAAAAGATCTCATACAAATCAGGGATAACTTCATTGATATTTTTGTGAAAATTTCACAGAGTTTGTAAGCATATAGTATTTGCTTTTTTGAGGAAAATGTGGCAAAAAGGCAAGTTTTGATGAAGCAGCTTCTCCCCCATAGGTCTCCTCACAGATCACTGTGGTTAGGTGTTGCGGTGTAGCAGGTGCTTGAGGGACTTGAAATGGGCAGTGAAGGGGTACGGAATTCTCTGGAGGCATACCGCAAGCATTCAAGACTAAGACTTAAGATTCAACTGATGTGCTTACTGCTGTGTGCTGTGAGTTAATTTAGTTATAAATGATAATTTTAGTTGTTTTTTTTTTCTGAAAGTAGACTTGTTTTCTTAATATATTCTTGAGCCCTCTGCACAATTCTCATTTGTTTTCAGGGGTGGATGTCACTTGACTACTCAATGAAAATTATGCCGCGGGTTTTCCCCGAAACCAGCGGAAGTAAGCAGAATAGGCTCTGTTCATCTCTACGTAATGAAAACCTGTGATCAGCTAATGAAATGGCCTGTAAAGCAGGCATTTTCCAAACAGCTGTCCATAATTTGATTTACCAATGTCCAGTTCAGTGTATACTGATCTTCTATACTATCAGTTGATGTTATCATCACACAGGCATGTCAATTTTCTTCTCTCTCTCTCTTTCTCTTTCTCCCTATCTTTCTCTCTCTCTCTCTCTTCACCAGTATGTACTGATAGTTCTTTTCTCCGCATAGCTAGTCTTCGTTCCAGACTTTCATGCTTAACTCTGGCAAGGAACACCAATCAAAAAGGGGAGAACATTTGTATAGGGTGAGGTTTGCAGTAGACCTGCATTGTGAAAATTTAGTCATATAATGCAAGGAAAATTTAGTTAAAGAACTCATGATGAAAAGCACCAATTCACTGTGCTAATCTGAAAATGCCAAGACCATTATCTTTTCAAGTAGTTTCTTGTGTATCACAAGTGGACAGTTTGAACAACCACCTATAGAGTGTAATCAAGGATGGTTTAAAACAGACCTGCCCCACGGAAATGGTGCTGTGCAAAGTGCATGACAACTTTATCAAATCTTGAATGTTTCCATTATAAGCTGACTCTAAACGCCCTGCAGCCTGCAATACATGTTCATATCTACTGTAGATATAGCTCTCAGTTTTTTCCAATATCTGACTCTGTACCTCTGAAATGTGTATTTGGCTTTCTAAGTGCCTAATACACTCAATGAATACAGGGGACCTTCCGGGTCTTTTTCACTGTACTGTTCAACTTTTAGTAAAGGGGTGTGTGATTGAGATTGCATTCTGTTTTGGATATATGGATTCGCATGATAACAAAATGTGCTATTCCTCTTGGTTGTGTTCAATCTTTGAGGACCTCAGATTTATTGCACACATGCAACCACTCATGCATGTACAAAACACACACACACACACACACAACACTAACACATCCACATCCACACAGACTTACTTGTGAAAGAATTAACATGGGGGTCTGTCATGAATAACAAACATGAACCACATTGAGTTTTCATAGCTTTCCAGTGCTGTATTTATTCTTCTTCATCTCCACACTTGATTTCCAGGGGAAATTAGTAACAGATGTAAGGCCTCACTCTACAGTATAGATGAATCCGACTTCAGAGCACTGTAACTTATGGCGACCATTACTGGGGAGCTTCCAAAGAAGCACAAAAGCACTTTCAATGGGTTATGCAATGAGCCAGACCCATGTGCGTTGTTATGTCAGTGCATAAATTATCTTTTTCAAGACTTTTGCTAGGCATACCTGAAGCCCCCTGTTAGAAATTGCAATAAAAAAAAAGAAAAAAAAAAACAGTATCCACACCACATTGGCTATAGCTGTCCACATGCTCTGTTCAAGCTGTCCGTGTATACAAAGGCTCCCTCTTTTGTCCCGATATGAGGAGACAGGAGCTCAGCAGGAAGGCAGTGAACCAGGCCAGTATTATACCTTGGCCTATTGACCCTATGCATTCATTAACTACCTCTGATCTTGGAGGGATGAATGGAACACAGACTCAAATTGTCACTGGCTTTCAGAAATTGGCCCCTGGCATTCCGCTGATTACCAAGTCTAATGGAGGAACAGACCGAGATCTTTGCATTCAATGGAGTTGTGTCCAATTGTGAGTCAGCATTAACATTGCACAATCTGAAGAGATGCCTGCTTACCTTGGAGCGGGTACTTTATGTGTTCCATACAAGATTCTGAAATTCTCATGGACCCACCATTATTACCATCACCAGAGGGTTAAGATTTCCTTCTCTGTCACTACCGAAAAAAACGAAAAAAACACTACCGAAACAAATAACATTATAAGGAAATTGTCATCATATTTAAATGTATGTTATAAGAAAACTTACCAGGAATATATAACAAAATAAAAATGTCATTTGCTTTGTTCATTTTCATTCCAATTGATTATTGTGTAGAATATGCCAAGAGAGTCACATTGCTTTCAGCCTTAATAATACTATAGGGATTTGCCTCTCTCACAAGTACAATAATAATAACAACAACAACAGATAACCACAGGAGTGTGTAGACAATGGCAGACCAGTGATATGCCTTGGACTCCAAGAGTGACTTCTACACTGTAAAACAGCAGGAAGAGCAATACGTACAAAGTGTGCCTGATATAATATGCTCTTTTTGTTATTTTCAATTCATCAAACCACAAAAAATAAGCTTTCAAATGTTATCAAGCCATGTATGGTTTTGGTAGAACCCCTCAAGAGAAAAACATGTATTGAAGAATTGACCCGTTGGGGATGAGTCCCTAGTGTACTCGGGCAAGGGTCTGTGAGAAATGCATGTTGGAGCAAAATCAGCCCATCCTCAACGGGTAAAGCAAAAACCTTTTTCAATTCCTGATTAGAAAAAGCTATCATGGAAAAAAAAATGAAGGTCCTGTTTACCTTTGGGAACAGTGATTTAAAAAATGTTCAAGATATCACTTTTGATGCATATGTGTAGGTCAGTTGTATCACAAAACATCCTACCATATAACATTTTTGCAATAGAGCCTAAAATATAAGGAGATATTTTGGAGCATTAGTGCTGGGTTGTTGTTTCATCTGCAAATGGTAAATTATGCCTTTAGAGTATGAAGTACATGTGTTAGGAAACATGTCAGGGTTACAGTAGGATCACTTGCTGTCCAAGATGTAATTGACTGTTTGATGGGGAATAGATGTGCCATGTTTTTACCCAATCACTCCTAGGTTTCGTAATCCCCATAGCCATTGTACAGGGCTGGCAGAGTTCCTGTGGATAGTGTAATGTAAAAACCGGACATTTTCGTGCAATTAATTTTTGCTTGTTTTTATTTCACGGCTGGTCACAACATGTCATAGCTTACTGCTACCACAGCGGATATGGGCTTTGGCAGTGCGTGAAAGGATAACTGGTGGGCATTACGACAGCAAATTTACTCATGCTACAGGGCTATTAAAATGTACATGAAAATAACTATGGCAAAAGCAATTTATTAAAGAAAGCAATTTCCATGCTGTTATTTGCACAAAGGCGGTTTCATGTCGTGCAAAATTTACAAAAATTTCCTTACTGTGAAAATACCCATTTTTACAGGAATCAGCAGGAAGTTAGCATCTGTTGACTACAGCAGGTTGATAATCAAATGGTCTTGCTGCCCCCAAAAAATGAAGAATAACAAAACATTGATAGATTATTTGTATAGATATTATAGATTTTAATGGAATTTTGTATAATATGCATGTGTAGTCCTCTCCCAATAGGAGGTGTATACCTGTAATTTGTATTTACCCCAGCTTTACAATGCTCTGATGCACTTGTCAGAAGCCAGCACTGGTACACTGTATGTTGTAATTTCCACCAATATTTTACCTTGTAGGAAAGATCCCGGATGCTAGCAGAGTAGATGGTAATGGATTTAAATAAAAATTTGTTCATATTTACAGCAGTCTTGATTTTATTCCATACCCACGTGTACGTCTAAACTTTTGAGATGCATTATTATATGGTATTTTTAGCACTTTCTGGAGAATGTTTTTATAATAGTCTGCATCATACTCAGTTGTTTGAAGGTACAATTTTGAATTATGAACATTGGAAGCAAGTTTTATTTGTTTTCAAGATTCTATACAATGTATTTCTTGGCTGCTTTTGCTCTCGAATAATGAGGGCCAGCCAATTTTAGAAAGAACGTAAAAGCCTTTAGTTTTGATGTGTGCACAACAAGATTTTGTGTTTATGAGTCATTTTTTACCTCTTGGTTTTAGCTTCCATGTTGGTACAACTTTTTTTTCATAATGTGAAGAAAATTTATGCTGGCAATAACGGAGCAGATATTTTCACCTTGACTTACATTTAAAGGCTAGCAAGAATGAAGCCTTATCCAAACTGAATGTCAAAGTTCATGAAAGCTAAGCAAAGTGTCTTTTCCATTAGACAGGCATCAGTTTTCCCCCACAGCGCACATTGTGCACTCGCTTGAAGTTCGACTTCAATTCCAACACACAAATTTGAAATCAAGCCACGTAATGGTTCCAGTCCGATACAGTGATAGTCAGAGGATATCGGCAGCATTGTTTTACAGCGTCTGAATTTAGAAAGAAGGATTATGATTGGGAGAGAAAAAAGACGGGAAGAAGAAGCAAAAAAGGAGGCAAGATTGTCACTTACATGTTCTCAGCCGGGCTGTGCAAAAAGGACTGTGTAGGTGAAGTAGTTTATTGATCAGTGACATTCATAGCTCGTGGGATGCACCTCTCCTGCACCTGCTGGGCCAAAATCACAATCGATGCGTCTTCTTCACTTTCCCTCCGTCAGATCCTTCCGCTCTCTGTTTTTCCCCCAATCAGCACCCTTTCCTCTACATGCAGACTTGAACCTGTCACCTCTGCTGCATTTTGTTGTCTGTTTATATGCTTTATGTGGGTAAAGTGGTAAATTATTCCTTGATGTTTCTGCGATCATTGTACAAGAAGAAGGTAGCTGTCCTTAGATAGAGGTTCTTAGATACATTGTACTTAGTAATGGACCACTAGTATGCATGTTACAGGGATGGAATTTTGGTTTCTTGCTAGGTACAATAGGGTATGATAATTATGACAATCATGATGACCATAAATGACATGCATTTTTGTGCTTCAACATTGAACTTGCCCCAGGCATTATGCAGCATATGTTGTAACCTTCCCCCGATGTGCCTTGGAATGCATTGAAATTACGTACAATAATCTTCTGACCTGGACATCTTTCTTCCTTTTTCTCTTTAACGTTGGAATAGTACTTTGCATTGTCATACGATTGATGTACTACTATCTTCATTTCAGGTGATTCTAAAGTTCAGTTATCAAATACCGATTGTTTAACAAAATCTTCAGACTTCTGTGATGGAAGAAGATCCTAGAGTGGTCTGCCCCAAGGAGAACATAAAGTGATCCACAATCTTGTATACATGTGATCATGATGCATGCATGCAAACAAAACAAAATTCCAGAGACGTACAATAAATTTGAATTGAATTGAATTGGGCAAATTGATTTGAATTGAATTGAATTGAATTGAATTGAATTGAATTGAACTGAAGTAGCCAATGGCTGACTGGCATGTGGCTGACTCATATAATATAAAGATATAGACTCATAAGATATACATGTACATGTAATACCCCTTGAAATGTACACTGTAGGGGCACATTCTCACCAACTTGTCCCAGTTGGCTAGCGGGACAAGATAATCCCTTAGGTCCTAAGATGGAAAGAATGTAAAATAACAACCTGCTGCACATCCTCAAGTTGTGGATTTGTAGTTTCATGTATTCTGTTGACAGTGTGAGAGAAGATGAACTACAATGTGTAGACAGAGCAGAAGCAAAACAAAACACACACCCACACACATACAGAGAAGTGAAAATGCTTCCTTTGAAAGCATGTCCTATTCTTTTTGATAACTAGTATAGGTGATAAGAAATATGTTTCCTTGAAGGTGCCTAGATATTTGATGGATGTCTCTAGATATTTGATGGATGTCTTGTGTTCTGCTAAAAAGAGCAAGGTGCAATTTTATACATGAGTAATGTCACTTTAGAATATGGCAGGTTTGGTCCCCAGAGGTTAAGATACAATGTGGAAAATGGTCACTGTTTCCAAGAACACTCTCATTCATTTTCATGATATCTCCTTAGGCAGGGAAACTTCTTTTATTTTCCTTTTTGAATGTTAGTGCTATATTTGGCTGTCTTTATGCACAAGGGAAAGTGCACGAACTGAATGGATGAAGGGAAATGAAGGAAAGGGGTGACAGGCCTATTCATCTAAGGCAGTCCAAGCTTCTATTATATTCTTTGACTGCCGTCGACTTTTATGGTGATTGCCTGGTCAGAGTAATTTGTACCCTACAGATTGCTACAATCAGTGTTGATGTGTGTACGCATGTCTGCTTTTACGACACAAAGAGAGAAAGAGAAGAAAGAGAAGATAGTGAGGATGGAGTTATGGTCCCCGGATTGACAGAAGGTAGAACTGAGAGATAGAAAAAGAGAAAGAAAGAGTAGAAATAGGCAGATGGAGAAAGGGCATTTATTTTCAATGCCAGCATGGTGTATTCACACACTCCGTTGCTTCAGGTAACCTGATATTGAATGACATTTGCTGTGTGATGTTGTGCGTCGTGTTAGGCAATAAACGTCAATTGGGAAACGGGTAGAAAAATAACGCCGCGGAGACTGAGCAAAACTGACATGTAAACAAGGCAGTCAGCTTCGATACGTCCTGCGAGTTGTAGTGATTGCATCTATCGTTTGGTTTCTAAAACCCAAACACACCGGCGGCAGAATGCAGTCCCAGTAAGATGGAGAAGGGGAGAGAAAAGAGAGGGAGAGAGAGATGAAAACTCAAAAGTCATGTTTCTGAAGGGGAAACACATTAGGAGAGAAATGGAATCGGGAATGAATGTGAAAAGATTTGCTTGAGGTGACAAACGATGAAGAAAAGTCATCTTGATTGCAGCCATGTCTTCTTCTTCTCAGTTATTATCTAGAGTCTTCTTTCCTTCAAGCACATTTCAATCTCATTTTCCAGGAAACCAGTAAGACCCTTTGTATCCAAAGATGCCATACCTTGGACCTCCAGAACCCATGTGATAAACCTGAAGGGGCATGATTATTTTTCACTGTTGTAGACTGACTTTGTATTTCCGTGGCTTGATGATAGCAGGTTCAGACAGAATTGTATCATCGATGAAACAAAGTAGGATAAAATCGCTCCATTTACCACAAAATCTCATTAATTCACACATTTCCTAACAATAATGCTAAAGCTTAGTATTTAGTGCTGAGCATCAGAAGCTTAAAGGTATAGTTTATCATTGGAGCAGTGATTTAAAAAATGTTTCGAGTTTACATTTGATGCATCTGTGTAGGTCAGTTGTGCCACAAAACATCCTACCATATACTAATTTTGCAATAAAGCCTAAAATATAAGGAGATGTCACTATCTTTCTCACTAAACCATAACTGTAGATGGTTTAGTCTAGAAACAATTCTATTTTACATTGTAACTATTCTTCACATTTTGTATATTTAACAATATTTAACATTGATTATAAAGATTAAATTTTTTACATTGGTAGTTTCTCTCCCTAACTCACATTTTAGAACTATTTTGAAGCACCAAAGCTATGTTTTTGTTTCATGTGCAAACGGTAAATAATGCCTTTATTCCATGGCTTGTGGTGAGCTCTGCTTAGTAGCACAACAAACATTTTCTGGTATTTCAATTCTCTGTAATACATCAGATACTGCAACTACTACCACAAACAAAGTAAAGACACCCAATATTTTATTCCTCATTAATAACATCCTGTTTAGTGAATGGTCTACATAGTGTCATGTTGCCAAACATAACATTGCTGTGATGTTGATGATGAAGAAAACAAATTACCTATGGATTAAAGAATTGCTATACCATGATGACATTCACTTTATCGTACACTCTCAGTGCGTGGTATATTTGTTTTATATATCTCTCACAAATTATTTCTCGTCCTCTGATTTGTCAAGGGCATTGGAAGTGACAAAAAATTTAAACCATGAAAATCTTTATGCCATCAGAGTCCAACTATTTCCTTTGGGAAATAGTAAAAAATATATCCCGCTGGCGATCTTGTAAAGTCCTATACCACTCAGAGGCACATACATTTAGTGTACAAACCCGTATGAGACAATATGGATAGCATCCTTCTATTGCTTTGACATAAATACAGTAAGGTTTTTCCTCCACCATGGCGTCTTTGCCACGCAAAAAGACAGGTTAGGTTTTCACATACAAATGAATAATTGTGCAGTGCAGATCATTTTTATACTTTCGATATGTGTGTAAGTTTGTGTGTGAGTTTGTGCATGGAAGAAATTAATTGGGATGATCAGTCAACTGCAAGTTGTAATCAGTGAGTAAATCCCACTTACTTTGCTGTTACTCTTGAAATAATTTGTGAGGAATATAAAACAAATATATGACACCATTGTCCAAAGCACCAGTTAAAGTATGTGCCTTCAATTACTTATCACTTTTTTCTTTAGGGCTGCTCCCCTCAGAAAATAGTGTGTTGAAAGGGTGTGTACAGTTCTGGTCGAGGTGAGGATTTAGCTTTTAACATTTTGCAAGATATTCAGAAACCACTCTATGAGATGTCAAAGAGCATGCAATTCTGAAGGGTATCAAAAGTTTACTTGATGAAAATCAGTTTTGAAATGGCTGAGATATCCAAAAACAAGGTGAAACAAAGAGATCCTAATAAAGTTGTGGCCTGTCGCCTTTTATTATTATCACTTGTTTGGATATCTCGGCCATTTCAAAACCAATTTTCATCAAATAAACGTTACCGGTAATCCTTCTTGAAATTACATGCTCTTTCAAATTTCATAAGAGGTTTCTCATTATCTCACTTAAAAATGTTCAAAACATGAATCCCTTACCTCAATTAGTACTGTTTAAGTCACCTCATGCACATAGTTTTTCCCCAGAACCTTTCAGATGAGTTAAATATTTGTAAACTATACACCAAAGCTACCTTGGCACATAATGACTGGTTTTTCCCAGGCCATTTTCATTTGCAGTAAGGGTTACTCTAAGAATTTGTGAAGGGATTGAGGGAACTTCTGTAATGTGCACTGAATCATGTTGTGCATTGCATCACACTGCTTCTAATGAAGATAAGATCCAAGTACATTGCACTTTAAGAGTTGTCTGGTTGTTATAGTGTACAACTGTATAGGGTGTTTGTTTGTTTGATTTTTGTTGTTGTTGGGGTTGTTTTTTTCTCGCAGTGCTTGCTGAATTTGGCAAGCTTGTGCAGTAGATTTCTTCACAAAGTCTTATACCCAGTGTGTTTTTACTGGTGCATACAGTACATTAGTACAAACACACACTATCAAGTACAAGTACATATCTTCCGTAAGAAAGTATGCAGGCACACGTGAATCAAGTTGCGTGCATTGATATTGCAGAGAGAGCCAATAGCAATTGATGTTGAATTCGTTGTAAGCATACCAGGACACTGGGCCTTCAAATAACATTGACACCTACGAAAAACATTGGATGAAAATCTAATAATCTGTTGTTTAATGTCTGGTATGAATATCAAAAGGGAAATTTTGTCTTTGTTAAACCTCTTCCCTTTGTGTTGTGTGTGCGGTCCTATGTTTTCAGATCATTTGCTTCACAAGGACTTCCATTAGCTTTTACCCTGTAACCCTTTTACAGCCAAGAATTGCACATATTGTTATTCTATCATAGTACCAGTGGTACTTTTTTTTCTCATTATTCTTATCTGTATCATAACTTGCATTTAATATTGGGGTCATTGTTATTAGTGTAATTATCATTGTTATTACTACCATTATCATTATTATTATCATTACTATCACCATCATCATCATTATCATTGGTTATGTTATAGTTATCAATACCATTTCTAGTATCATTATTATTATTGTTGTTATCTTTATATTTCTGACAGCATAAAAGAAGTTCAGACCATGAGGTCAACCAGGTTTTACCACATCCAAGTATATTTGCATCTGACCATACCCCGCTGTGATGTGGAAGCAAAGAGGTTGAGATCTAAGGTAGATTTCTGTATGCAGACGTAGACTTTCCACGCCGTTGCTTTGCAGTACATTATACTACAATCTGCAATCATCAAATCCCTGCCCCTTTTTAGAAGGAAATCACAACTGTTAACCTGTTCCATACTGCATTTTGAAATCCCCATAGGCTTAATATGCAGTACACCAGGTTCCCGTAGGTAACAGGTTAACCCTAACTTTTTTTTTCTTTTCTTTCTTTTCTTTTTGCTATTAAAGGCAACTGAGTCGAAGTCTGCTTCCTTCTCTTCTGACACCAAATTCTGCCTTTGAATGAAATTTGATAGAATGAACTTTAGAAGGAGATAACACGAAACATGAGTCCTTCCCTGCTTATCACATAAGGTGTGCACGTCACTTGATAGTCCCACTTTTCCTGGTGTACCAACATTGCCTGCAGGTAGCTCAAGCAAAAACGGCAGTGAACTACCAAAACGGGTATTAAAGTCCTTACACTCTCCTCGCAAACTTGACCCCCTTTCGGTGTCTGTCCTTTTAACTCCACATCCCCGTTTGTGGCGATTCCCCACCGTTCTCCTCTGTGGCGATGCCCCATCCTCCTGAGGATTGGCCCAAAGTATCGCATTTTCCGGTTGCCATGGGAACGGCTGAGTTGTGGTGTCAGCGGCATGGAGGGAAGTGTCCCCTCAGGTTTGCTGCTGGTTCTATCACCCGAAGGGGATGATGTGAGCTGCGTCTGATTGGTCAAATATCGCCATTTGCTCTGATCCTTGATTAAGTCTAGACTTTGGTTGAATCTCTTGCCGGAAGGGAAGGATTGGCTCGGCAACAGTGGAACATGTGTGTGTCAGAGTGCTTACAATATTTCTTCCTTTTTTTGCTGTTATTTGTTTGTTTGTGGGTTTTTTCATTTTTTTCGTTCATATACAGTAAAGTACAAACATTGTACACCTAGGCAGTGGAACAGTGTACTGGCTCTGATATGGTAAAACTTGTTTTAATTCCTTCATGTGGCTGAACATTTTTAACCCGTTGAGGATGGGTTGATTTTACTACAACACACATTTCCCATAGACACCTGCCTGAGTATACTCAGGACTCGTCTCCAACATGTTATAAGTTCCTGTATCATCTGATGCTTTGGCCATTAGCATTTAGTCTTTTCTATGTCCCTGCCACCCCTTCCTCACCAAATGATAAGCCCCTACTAACTTCACCATAATGCATGAATTTCTAACCCATAACCAGTGACATTAGATAATTTCCTCAAGCTAAAATGAGTTTCCATCAGCAATAATAGGATTGCACAGTACCCATCCCTTTACAGCCTGACTTGAGACATCTATTATTCAGGAAGATAGTAAGGCCCTGGATGTACTTAGGGGAATGCAGGATGAGAACTTGAAAACTGCTTGAAAGTCAGGGACCTCTGTTCAAGGTCTTGGATAAGTACTTTGTGATCTTTGCCTGAGGTTGTAAGGCAAATGAGAGATGTTTTGTTCAATGACACATCACCCCCTTCTCAATTCAACATCATCTCACTCAGACACACTGTGATGTGCATCTCTACATAAGTGTGCCACTGTGCATGTGATTATCTGCAGAATCTGAAGAATATTCTGTGTGAAACATTTGACACTAATGTCATAACGTTATGTATCTGTGAAGAATGATTACATGAACTCATAAAAATTCATATGAGCTACCTCCCTTCAAGCAGTCTCTTTGGCACACACTTAAGGGTGTTTCTTGATTGAAACAGCTCCATCTACTGATGGTACAAGACCAGGTTCCACAGCACACATGAGATAAGAGTTCCTAGAATCCTTGTCTTGACATTTTGAATTGAATTGAATTGAATTCCTTAAACTGCATTGGTCGTACACTCGAGACCCATTGAGCAGTTCCAACACGTTAATTTTTTCATATTTCACTCAATATCTATACATAAACTAAGTAAAAAAAAAAAAAAAAAAGTACAAAATATGACATAAAGCGGGTCATGACTACAAAGTTTGTCAGCCTTTTAAAAGATAAATTCTCTATAACGTGAAATATGATAGAACCGCAAAAGCAAGCGTGTAAACGTGGGTTCCAGGAAAAAATGCCAACGTAAATTTGTTTTGCAATGGGAGATAGGACACAAAGTATTAATGATGAAACTGTTACGAAAGCTAAAATAGCAAGGTACAAAGTGAAGAAGAAGTAAAAGAAAATAGAAATAAAAAGGCAGTTTGACTTTGGGATCAACAGGTTGCTTCGTTTGTCACGTCATTAGTAAATGGTATTGGCAGATACAGTGAAAGGCTCTATTTAGAACTTGTATGTAGAGAGGCACTTTTTTTTTTTACATTTGTTTGTTTCTTTTGTTCATTTTTTAAAAACCATTTAACCCAAGAATTTAGAGTGGTGCATGGCAGCATCGGGTAAAACTAAGACACAGACAGGGCCATGCAAAAACAGTCTTTACCCATTGAGGACGGACTGATTTTGCTATTTAACACACATTACATATAGACACCTGCCCGAGTATTCTTAGGACTCGTCCTCAACAGGCTAATGCATCAACAGTTTATCCAGGGTACATAAGATTAAAGATTGCCAACTCTTATCACCACCACTGGTTTATCTCCTTACAGGAGTACCTTGAAGAGACGGGACTAGCCACTCTGTATCCCAGGGCAACCCACTATATTTCTGGTGTCCCAGTACAAGGTCAAGCTCCCAAGAAGGGTCCTATGGATGGTCAGTACCACATTCTTTTTTCTCTATATCATCATCATCCTGAATATATGATGTACTTTGTGATCATAATGAGAATGTAGTGTAATTCGTTTCAATATCAAAGTGAGCGAATTCCCAACTTGATACAACATGATATATTGTACACACTAAGTGACAGAAGCAAAAAATCTTTTGTTTCTTTCAAGCTAGGTCTTTCTTCATTTTTTTTTTTTTTTTTTTTTTTTTTTGTTGAGGACATCCTTTTCTATGAATAATGCTTCAAGTGTTCAAGGGTTACCAATCAATCAAACTACCCTACCTTCCCCAGGTTACCTCGCACACCTGGCTGTCGTCAACCAGGTCAATGTCCTGTGCAAACAGCTCCATCACGATGTCCAGAAGTTAAACAACCACAAGTATTTGGCCCACCAGGTGGCTCTTCTATATGTGAGTATGATATTCATCATTGTCGTAGGTTCTTGGGAAGAAAATGAAAGAAAACAAACACAGAAAATGACAAAGACATGAGGATATTGAGATGTGAGTTTTCTTCAGTTTGTCTCCCTCTACAAATGAAATTTGTAAGATTGCAACTGCTGATCTATAACTTAACAAACATGTTTTCCGACATTTAATTTGTTGAGGGAGACAAATTGAAGAAACCTCACACCTCAACTTTCACTCCTCTGTCTTTAATCTCATGGTATTGCTTACTTGAGGATATTCTCTGAAATATACAGCGGCCAACAAGTTCTAAGCCCAAACTGTGGTGACACTGGCAAAACTTCTTGAATGTAACTTTGAGAACTCTTCAAGTTTGCTTGTCCATTCAAATTGACAGACAAATTTCTCGAAGTTTCAATTCTCAAAGTTGGGTCACTGGTTCGGAAACACCGCAAACAGGCTGGTTACGTAACAAACTTTGTGCAGTTTTTTTTTTTTTTTTTTTTTTTTTTTTTTTTTTCAGCAAGCATTAGTTTGAGTGTGAGATTTCTTAAGAAGTATTTGTGAAATTTATAGTCACACTAGCAAAATTTCAAGGAGCTAAACTTTACAAAAGTTTGCCTGTGTAACCTTGGTTAATGATGAAAGAATGATTTCTGTTTTCTTTCAAAATTTTTGTATTACTGGTATTGATTCGAGTGAATAATTCCTTTTTTTTAATTGTACTTTTCCTTCGTGGACTCCATGTTTGGTTTTTATTACAGGAGATTCTTGTGTGTAATGTGTTGTAGACATGAGCATGTACATGTACAATATGCATGACCTCACATCACAAAATGAACAAAAACTTAACAGATAAAATTATTTGAATTCTTCCATCAATTGCAATGAGATAAGATGCTTTGAAGTGTAAGGTTCATTAAAGTGCATTGGCTCACACTTTTAAAATGGATTTGAAATCTTGAAATGCATTTTATTCATGAATATTACTGTATGAGCTAAAATTTTCGCAGTGGTTTTATTTTCGCAAATTTTGCGAATCGCCTTTGAACCGCGAAACTAACAATGCGCGAATAAGTAAGTTCAGTTAGATCCTCGCAACCGCAAAATTAACAACACACGAAAATGTCCTCCAAGTAGCAATTCGCGAAAATATCTGTATGCGAAAATTTCAGCTCGTACAGTACTATGTATCAATATTGCCTCTGTCAGCTTTGAAAAGTTAATGCACACTTTCTTGAGCAATAACAGGGAAAAGCAATGTCACAGGGATTTTCAAAAACAGTGAAATAAAACTAATTTCACTGGACTTTATGATACCCTTTCAGACTTCTGAATTAGAGAAATTAGAAGAGGGATGTACGAGGAAAAATTGAAAAAGGTTGACCCAAAACGCATACTTAGGTCACTTTAACTGTGCAATTATCGTTCAGTACAGTAAGCACTTTTTTGACCTTTGCTGATAACTTCTGTGTTAGGACATTCTTTTTTGTTCAGAATGCCAGCGATCCAGCATGTTCGCACCTCCTTGTTGTTGTTTTTGTGTTTTCATCATATCTTGTGATTGAATGCTGGAAATAAATCAAAATTGATGTCAGTGAAAGAAAGAGGATACCAGCCGTAGGCTTCACGTGTTTGTATCATCCATCACAGGGTTAGCTCTAATCCATCCACGGAAATAAAATGAGTTATCTATTTCCCTGTTGGATTCCTGTCTCTGGGTCCATTCCAAGGTCACCACTGATCTAGATTAATGCTGTAATGGGTTGGCTCATCTATCAACCTGCTTTCTGCTCAGATTTCTCTCGGACTGACATACCTCGCCACCCATCATTGCCCTTTCTCTCAGGATTTATCATTTTTTTCTTTGTTTTTTAAAGGCATTATTTACCATTTGCAGATGAAGCAAAAACCCAGCTTTAGTGCCTCAAAATAATTCTAAAATGTGAGTTAGGGATAGAAACAACCAGTGTAAAAATTCCAATCATTACAATAAATGTTAAGTATTGTTACAATACAAAATGTGAACAGTCAGTGATATCTCCTTATATTTCAGGCTTAATGCAAAATGTTTATATGGTGGGATGTCTTGTGATACAACTGCATCAAATATGTGATAACTCGAACATATTTTTTTTTTTTTTAAAATCACTGCTCCCAATAGTAAACTATACCTTTAAGGGCAAGAAGTTATTTCCAGTTATCTCTGGCTTTGGTCTACTGCTTGCACTTTGGCATGGACTAAAGATTTGATCTCTAATCCCAGATTTTACTCTGTATTCATGGGGACATTTTTGTATTTGTTTTTCCACAGTGCATCATGACATCTTTCTTCAGGCTAAGCATGTTCACTGCTGTCTAGAGCATTGCTCAGATAGTTTCCGTGGGCACATTCATCTTTCTATATTACATACAGATGTGCAACCTTCATGTTTGCCCTGCATGTAATATGTAGCTGATATTGTCTCATTATTTCTATGTGTATCATGTGTGTGTGTTTGTGTGGGTGTGCTTGCATGTTTGTATGTGTGTGATGTGTGTATGTGTGTGTGAAGCTGTCTTTATCTCCATGCATTCATACATCTATTAATTTTTTCCATATCTTTATCTCCATTCATCTAGTACAGTATTCATCTGGCTCTTCTTAAGACTTTTCTCTCTCTCAAAATACATGTATACATGTACCTTGCTATCTTATATTCATAATCTGTCTATCTTTCCCTTTTATATTTATAATCTGTCTATCCATTTATCCATTTTCCTATCTTATCTTATTCACTTTTCACTCTATCTGTCCATCCACCTGTTTCAATACCATTTTTTTTTTTGTCTGTCAATCTTTTTATCCTTATGATGTGGAAGAGAAAGAAGAAATAAAGAATAGAGGAGGGGGATAAACATGTACCCTAAGAAATAAAGAATAGAGGAGGGGGATAAACATGTACCCAAAGAAATAAAGAATAGAGGAGGGGGATACACATGTACCCTAAGAAATGTTTTTAAACATTTGTAAGACAGGTTGGTAACTTGTTGTAATTATGTCTGCAGCAATCACTGAACCAGCTAGGAAATGTGAAGGCACTACTGAGCTACCGAAACAACATTGAGGGGATGTTCAAGAAGATGAAGGCAGCCCTGGAGCTAACGGGGGAGGGCGACTCCGTACCCCACCTACCAGATGAGTACAAGACATGGTAAGACTCTCTTCCTGTCATCTGATACTGTATCTTGCTGTATGTGGCATATCACCGTGAGCACACAGAGCTATATTTGGGTTGTTGCGAAGAAATGGGCTTAGTTTTGCCTCAGTGACCCCTCGTCAGCATATCATATTTTCATCATCGTCATCATGTGAGCGTTGCATGGCTGATTAACTACTTCCTTGAGGCCATATGAGTTGGTAAATTGGAGATGCCAAAATTAATAGAGGGATACATGTGAAAATGAGGGCAAAATTTATAGAGTTGTTTGTTTATTTATTTATTTGTTTTGTTTTGTTGTTTTAGTTTTGTTTTGTTTTTTTGCTGCCAATCTGGGATTGTCATAAAGTATTATGTTCTTTCCTGAAAATGTGTTTGTTTTGATTTATTTTCTGTATGTACTTGTTTTTATTTGTTTGTTGCCTAGCTTGCTCTATAAAGAGAGTGGCTGGCATTGTCACAGCATCAATATCAAATTAGTCTCAAGAAAAAATGGGTGCGAAAGCAATTTATGGCTGAACTCAGTATCCTTTCCATTCGTAATTAACGTAAGAAATCAACCTGTTTTCTCATGGGTGTGGTCATTTCACAATTTCTTCCAGAGTGTTGCTTTATCTGATACCTGCAGGCAAGTGACTTAATACAAGGTTCTCCATCCATTACCCAGGGGAGCATGGTCGATCTGGTTTGGAATCTATGGGGATTCCAGAATCTTGTTAGCAAGGGATGAAGAATGGCAGGCTTCTTTTGGCAACCCAACCCAGTTCTCCATAAATTCTGTGTGCAGATTACAGTTTGCCACGGGCACAGTATCAAAAAATTATGTTGTATTACTTGTTATGATATTATTAGATGCATCTTTTTCTCAGAAAATAAAAGGGAATCTTCGAAAATGAAAAGAAAGATACTATTCAGAAATTTGTTTAGCAAGAGTAGTATGTGCAGTGTTACCAATTTTAAACCAATATATGATTTTGTGTGTGTGTGTGTGTCTTCAATTTGTCTTCTTCTTTCTTCAGTTCAGTGCTGAGTATATTTTTCAAAATAAGGAGGTTGTGTCAAAAAACCCTATAGAGCTAGAGAGGTAGAATTCTTGAAATCCATCACCCATTTTCTATCACCATGTCCTTAAGGAGTTGTGGCCATAGATCATGAAGAAAAATTCAAGATGTTGTTAAAAAGAGAATGGCAGGGGGTCCAAATCCATCTTAATGAACAATTGCTCACTTACTTTCCATAAAGACTTCAGAACACAAACAAAAGTAAAACTCACATAGCACATTCACATGAAATGATACATGATTCGTCATAAATTGTCCATATTACACGCTTTGAATAATGTATTTGTGTTCTGTCTCTTAGTGTTGTACATAAGAATTCATCCCTTTTTCACTGTTTTCCATGTTCTTGCGAGATTTTGAACGTGTAATCAGTCTTTTAGAATGCATTTCGAATAGTCTGTTGTGATAACCTAGACTTTTATCATACTTCACAAAACTTAGTGTATTAATGCTTTAAACCCACTTTCAGGAATTCTAGGGAACAACTAAAAATATCTTCTAATGTGCGTGATGATTCTTGAAAGCAGTATCAAGTGACAACCTTTATTCTTGCTATCTTTGTAACTGACCGGAGCTTTCCTTTCCCCGCCCACACTTAAAGTGGTAAGAACCATCAAATGGCATCCAGCCTTTCACATGAGCATGTCTCGGGTTATCTGATCCTTGGGAGGTCATCTTGACTTGATTCTGCAATATTGGGATATCTGCAGCAATGGATGGATGTCATCCAGCTAGTTTAGAGTTCTTCTCCAGTTCATTTGTGAAGAAAGATTTGTGACAACATTTCTCCATCTCTTGCTTTCTTCCTCTACCACCACTTCCTCCTCATTCTCCTACTTTTCCTCCACCTCCCTACTCATCCTTCTCCTTCTCCTTCTCCTCCTCTTCCTTCTCCTCCTCTTCCATCTCCTCCTCTCCTTCCTTCTCCTCCTCTTCTTCCGCCTCCTCTTCTTTCTCCTCTTCCTCCTCCTCCTCATTCTCCTCCTTTTCCTCTTCCTGTTTTTCCTCCTCTTCCTCTTCCATCTCCTCCTCTTCCTCCTCTTCTTTCTCCTTCTCCTTCTTCTTCTCCTCCTCTTCTTCTTCTTCCTCCCCCTCCTTCACCTCTTCCTCTTCTTCTTTTACCTTCTCCTCCTCTTCCTTCACTCCTCCTCTTTCCTCCTCATCCTCCTCCTCCTCCTCCTCCTCCTCCTCTTTCTCTTCTTCCTCCTCCCAACAGGCTGCTTGACTTGACAGTCTCGCTGCGGGAAGCGATGTCATCCTTCAACCCTTCCTTCAACCAGCCTCTCTTGCCAGCCATCAGCTTTCTCCAGCAGACCCACTGAGGGCGCCCCACCCAGCCCTCCATCACTCCGTAGGTGGCTTGAAGAAACATACTTGCAAATTACTGTACTGTGCTTACTCACATGCATTTATGTGCACTCAGTAATCATAGTTATATCGGCTCTTTGAAATGTTTACACTTTCCATTAAGGATAGAAATATGAGCTTAAACAGAAAGTGTTTTACAACATAATTGTCCCAGCTCATGGTAAACTTCTGAGCATTCTGTACTCCCTGCTGTTTAACAGATGCCTGGACAGATAATATTTGCATACTCCAGTACTCAGGCACCATACCACATACATCATCTTGTACACGTTTTGTGCATCAGGCCAGATCCATTGATGTAGTATGATATTGGATTGCTGGAGGCATCTTCTCAGAGAGAAAAAGTAATGATGAATGTGAATTCAGGTTTGTGTGTGTGTGTGTGTGTGTCTGTCTGTCTGTCTGTCTGTCTGTTTGTCTGGCTGTCTCTTGTCCAAGATGAATGTCACACAAACCATAGTGTATGTCTTTGTTTTTGACCGATCAACTTGACACTGTGTTAGCTTTGTTGTTAAGGTGACTCAGAAAGATTTGCATGATGAAAAAGTAGAACAACATACAGGTAAAAAGCATCCATAAAGCAAAGGAATGAAAGGAATTAGCATTTTTTTGGAAAATGATTTTCATTTTATTTCCTGTTGTGACTAATTTAAAATTAGAATCTTTTGCATCAAAACTGTTTAATTTTGAAACAAGCATAATTTGTGATGAGATCGCGGAAGAGCAATACTTTTTCCTGTTTTACTGTTGTTGCTGTTACTCTGGCTACATTGTATCTTGACACCTACGTGGGGCAAATTATTTGTAAAGGGCCCCAATTTTTTTTCTCTCTCTTCTTTTTTTCTTTAAAACAACAACAATAACACCTACATTGTACGTGGTTGTATTTTGATTTTGTGATAAGGCCTTTTAACCCGTTGAGGACGGTTTGATTTTGCGACAACACGCATTTCCCATCTAGACACCTGCCCGAGTATACTCGGGACTCGTCCTCAACGGGTTAAGGGGAGTAGGGATGTAATCCTACATCGTTCTCATCAAGCCATATACCCACATGTACATGTAAGTGTTGTGTTGTTCATTTTGGTATGACACAAAGTGAATACCGGACTAGTACAATGTATATTGTTGATTCTTGTATGTGTGTAACCTTGAGGAAACCCTGATACTATGAGTATCTGCACAGACTTGAAATTTAGTTCTCATCGATAAGACAAAGCCAGAGATGAAACATGTTCTGTATATATTTGTTCCCTTGTAGACGGTAAACTATTATCTTTCAGAATTTTGTTGTGTATATGTTTTGTTATGGTCTTTTATTTATTAAGTGTATGCAATAGTTTCCTTGTGTGTCATTCAATTCAAATCTAATTTCATTACATAGATCAGTGTCACTTGCAAAGTACACACTAGTAGTGCTACATGTGTAACTAGTGCAATATCATACTAAGTACACTTGTATGTATACTTTAACCACATGTGAAATGTATAACATGCAGTTGGTGTATTCCCCTCTCAAAACACCTAATTGGCTTTGAATGCTCTTTAATACAGCTTCAAACTTTTCAAACCATTTCTGATGTACCGTAGTAGCCCAGTGAGTTGAGCACTTTTTCCTTAGCTGGTTAGGCTTGTCTCGTCAAATGTTTGTGGGGAATGTGTATTTACATCAACACTTTGTTCTTTCTTTTGTATTTTGATTTCAAATGAAACTCTGCTAACTCCTTTAGATGCATGATGTGTCAAGAGGTTTCGTAATTCTAAATGTTTTAATTCCCTTGACATTTTATGGACTACAAAATGTTTACTGTCTTTTCATTTAGATCAAGATTGTGGAGTGTTGCCAATCGATCAAAATTGTCTCAAAGACAACTGAAAATCAGTTGACTTTTTGTAGTAGTCGAGTATTTGACTTCCAGCTTATCTACATTCCTAATTTCTGTTCCTTTCAGCTTGTCAATTAGGTAAACCAAGAGGAAATACTGACTGTCACAAAATCAGACACAAAAACAAGAATTTCAGTTGTGACAGACTGACACTTATGCATGGAAATTATTCTTTCTCATCTATTTGTAATGTCATTCAAATCAGCTGCCTATTTTGATTTCTCTGGTTCATTATCTCTTGTGAGCGATTTGATTTGCTTCACTGGTTCACAAAGTGTCTCATCTTGCTGATTTTTGTGGTAATGCACCAATAAAATTCACTATGAATGTCCAAGTTTTGCTTTGTTTTCAATCTATGAATAGGTCCCCCCCCCCCCTTGTTTTTATTTTATGGTGCTTCACTACCGTAGCCCAAGAATTTCCTTCGCCCTTTTTGTGGGGTTACCCGAGAACCGATCAAGGTAAAGCCTCAGACCTGGAAAAAGGTTAGGCAAAGAGCAGATATTTCGCCAGTGAGTAAATCAACATTGAGACATAGTTTCGTTTTGAAATATCACCCAGTGACTCGGTTGTAGTTGTAGGTTACTTGATCAGCTAATATTTTGTGCAGGATTCATAAAATTGTAGTCGGCTGCCATGGACAGGGATGGCAAACTGTACATTTCTGCTTTCAACTTCACAAGCTGTGCTCTTACAATGCATCCATGTAGCACACTGTGCAGGAGCTCGCACAAAAGCCTTGGTTGCCATGGCAACCGCATCACAGCTCTGTGGGACATGTACACACTGTACTTTGAAGTCTCCTCTGGTGAGATGAGGTGTAAGGACCATTGTCATTGTGCCTACATGTTCCGTAGTTACACATATTCCTTAGGGGGACAAAAGTGTTCGGGTTTCTCACATTGATTTACTACGTATTATTAGAAGGGAGTGTGGTATTGTTATGTAGAGGTGGTATGCAGTATCAAAAAAAAAAAAACCTAATTAATGATGAGTTGCATCGTGTCTGCCACTAGCAACAGTCTGTGCTGTCTGTAAGGGTTAAACTTAGGGGTGCCTGAAAGGTAAGAAAACTAATGTGGAGCCATTAGGTATCTCTCCGTGGAGCTGACTTTATGCTCTTTGAGGTATATTTCAAAAATTTACACGAGCACTTCATCGTTTGAATGGACCTCCTTTCATATTAGCATTATGTTGTTCATTCAGAGCTTCAGAAAATAGTTGGTACGAAGCAACTGATGATCTTCAGTGCAGCCTTTGAGATTATTTTCATGTACTCAGACTAAAACAAGTGAAGTGTCTGACTCGTGTAGCAGTGTCTTCATAGTCATAGCCATTATCTTATTTTGTGCTGAGAATGCAGGAAAGTTTATACAGCATTTATAGCACTTGTGTCAGAAAAGAGACAGTGGAGTAGAGTCACTGACATTAGAGTGAAAAATTCTACACAATGTAAAACAAAGTCTGTGTTTGTGCACATTCCGAAGATATACACAAAATTATATGCAAACTAATGAAATTAATACCAATGTATGCAAATTTTTGTAGTTGTTTGCATTTGTTCTGCCTGCACACAAAGGGACACCCACAGGTTTGACTAACAGAAATAATGATTTAAAACCAACCAACAAACTAACAGAAAAAGACAAGAAATTTTGTCCGATTATCATTGAGTGAAAAGGTAGATTTTAAAAAAAAATCAGGCACATCAACCAAAACCCAAACACTTCTGTTTAGATTAACTACACCATTAATTGCCAATAAAACATCATAAAGGTGTACTCTAGTGCAAATACTCTGGAAATAAGTGACATGAATTGGTCAGATAAAGAGGTGCCCTTACTGTAAAGAGTCTGAATGTGCACCTGAAAGGGGGAAAAAAGACCCCCCCCCCCTCCAAAAAAACATAAATAAAATAAATAATAAATAAATAAAAAATAAATAAATAAAAATAAATAAATAAATAAATAAATGAATAAAAAATGCCTGTTGTGTGTATTGTGCAGTATTTATGACCAAACAGATGCATCTGAGCACAGCAGTAATTTGGCACTACTTTATCTGTTGCAAAGAAGATGTCATAGTTCTCTGTCTGACTTTCTCTTTCATGTGTTTTTTGTGGTAACATACATTTCACAGTGATGAAATCACAACTATTAAACCAACTGGTCTGGTAGGGTTTCAGGCATTCACCAGGAGAAGAAGAAATGCAACATTCTTTGAATGCAAGGCTCCGATTCCGTGGGGAAAATAAATGTCTGGCATGATATGTGTATAATTGTATTAGTTTCTATTTGTTACAAGTAATGCAATATGCATAGATTTTTGTGATATAGAATTACACTGTATTGTCACTGTATTTCGTATAGTGTGTATGTATGTGCTTATTCAGGGGTATTTTTGCATTTGGAAGAGAATGAAATAAACATTGTCTTTGTATACATCTTGTTGATAGTGTTTGCATTGATTTTCCTCAGAAAAATTGTCTTGGAAAGTTGCATCAAGACATGTTATTCATAATTGCACATTTTAGATTTGAAGTGAAGAATTTATTCTTTTTAATCAATTCCAGCTTTGTGTGTATGTGTGTGTGTGTGTGTGTGTGTGTGTGTGTGTGTGTGTGTGTGTGCCTGGAACTATTCTGCCAAGGGGCATGAAAATACAATTAGAGTTGAAAAAAAAAAAAAAACATTTTTTGAGACATGGTATTAAACGTTAAGGAAAAAAAAAACTATACAAAGACAAAATGCAAAACTGTACAAGAAATACAAAACTATACATAAACAAATGCAAAATCTAGACGAGAATTAAACAAATGTACGCAAGCCATTTGAACAAGTTCACTCAAATGTATTTTAAGAGAAACAATTTACAAGCGGAACAGTGGAAATGTTATCGAAGTCATCAAGATTGAAAACAGCGAACTAATGAAATGTCGGTAGATTTTGCAAAAGAGTTCTCAAACACGATTGGAATATGAAAATGAGTGTCGTGATGGTTGTATCACCTCAACACTTTCTGACTGACAAAAAAAAAATATGATTTTTTTTTTTCTGCTGTAAAAGAATAAAGCATTTCTGTAGTTATTTCCTTCTGAATCACATCAAAATAATGATGAATCGGATGTACATTTGGATGTGAGACTGGGGCATAATGATTTAAACAAAAACAAACAAACGATACCAAACCGGGAAATCTCAACATTTGTGTACAAACTATATTATCTATGACAGGCCTAGGTTATGAGAAGATGACATCCTCAACTAAGGCACTTAGATATTCATATTGACTGTTGAAGATTTGTGTCTAGAAAAAAATAAAAAAATAAAAAAAAATATATCGATACTTCACAATTCCATCACTTCCCTATAATCTTTATCCGACTTTGATCAAATCTTTTAAAACTTTACTCTTCTTATTCAGACTATGCTTTACCTGGTCCATATCTGTTGATCCTTTAAGTAGTTGCTTCGTTTCTTATTGCGAATTATGAAGACAAACATTACCCACCTTTAAATACACTGTAGAAGCCAACGCACGAACACGTATTGGACCTACACACACTTACACATATACAGTCAACCTCACTGTAATGAATCGAAAAATTGGCTATACATGTCGAAAAAAAAATCTGCCCAGATGGATATCAGCATGTGTTAATTTTGTTGTGTAAGTCCAAAGATTTTCTGCGCTTTCTTTGGATTTGACTTAGGTGAGGTTGACTGTAAATTATATCAAATAAATACATTTTACATCTTTTTCTGTCTTAAAATTCATGATTGACCCCTATTGGAGATTGACTTCAAATGCTGGACATTTTATGATAACCTGTGGACTTCGCTTTGCACGTTTTACCAGTGGCGTATCTAGGGAAAACGGCGCCCTGGGCAAGCGCGAAAATTGCGCCCCTAATTTCTGAAAAAGTGTTCAACCCCAACCCCATCCCGGTAGGGACTTTAAACCAAGTCCACATGATATGCTTTTTCAAGCACTCTAAAGGGTTCTTTTGAGGGTGATTTAAATGTAATGAATTTTGATAAATTTTGGCGAGCGAGCGCAGCGAGCGAGCCGAAAATTTTGGCATTTCAGCCTACAAAACATGGAATTTTTGTCATTTTTTGCTAATCAAATCTTACAATTCCAATCAAGATATAGTGACGACCTTATAGACAACGATTTATACCAACAAATTGCATTAGGAATTTCAAAAGTACTCTAAATTAGTACGCGCGAGTTAGCCGAAATTTGTATAATCCACGTCATCATCACGTTTTGTTCTTATCTCTTTTTTCTTTTTCTTTTTCTTTTTTTTTTTTTTGATAAATTTTTGGCGAGCGAGCGCAGCGAGCGAGCCGAAAATTTTTTTATTTCAGCTTACAAAACATGGAATTCTTGTCAATTTTTGCTTATTAAATCTTACAATTCTAATCAAGATATAGTGACGTCCTTATAGATAACGATTTATACCAACAAACTGAGGACTTATAATACTAGTACTCTAAATTAGTACGAGCGAGTGAGCCGAAATTTGCATATTTCCGCGTCATCATTAAGTTTTGTTCTTATCTTTTTTGATTTGTTTTTTTTTTGCGCCCCCCCCCCCCCATATGTTCGAAACCGTTGGCGTCCTCTCTTGATCCAATCTGCGATCGCTTCAGAGCGAATGAAATTGCAGCCGCTGCTCCGTGTAATATTTTTCTTGCTTAATATAAAATGACATGTGTGAACACAATAGATATTGTCATTATGTGCGCGTCATCGTCACGTTTTGTTCTTATCTTCTTCTTTTCTTTTTTTTTTTTTTTTGATAAATTTTGGCGAGCGAGCGCAGCGAGCGAGCCGAAAATATTTCAGCTTACAAAACATTGAATTCTTGTCATTTTTTGCTTATTTAATCTTACAATCCTAATCAAGATAATAGTGACGGCCTTATAGATAACGATTTATACCAACAAACTGCGGACTTGAGAAAAATACTCTAAATTGTACGAGCGATTGAGCCGAAATTTGCATATTTCCTCGTCATCATTACGTTTTGTTCTTATCTTGCTTGATTTTTTTGCGCCCCCTCCCCCCGCCCGTATGTTCAAAACCGTTGGCGCATTCTTTTGATCCAATTGGCGATCGCTTCAGAACGAAAGAAATTGCAGCCGCTGCTCCGTGAAACATTTTGCTTGCTAAATATAAAATGATATGTGTGAACACAATAGATATTGTCATTTTATCCGCGTCATCATCACGTTTTGTTCTTACTTTCTTTATTTATATAAATTTTGGCGAGCGAACGCAGCGAGCGAGCCGAAAATTTTTGTATTTCAGCTGACAGAACATGGAATTCTTGTGTGAACACAATAAAAATTGTCATTTTGTCCGCGTCATCATCATGTTTTGTTTTTATCTTGTTTGATTTGGTTTTCTGCCCCCCCCCCCAACATTCTCCCTCTCCCCCCCCCCCCCCCTTTCCGGGCGAGTTTTGTTTTTCTTCTTCTTCTTCTTCTTCTTTTCTTTTTTCTTTTTTCTTCTTCTTCGTTTTTTTTTTTTCTTCTTCTTCTTCTTCTTCTTTTTTTTCGTTTTTTTTTCGTTTTTTGCGCCCCCAAGTAGTGGCGCCCTTGGCACGTGCCCCCCTTGCCCCCCCCCCCTAGATACGCCACTGCGTTTTACCAGATATTAGGCCTAAGGATTCATGCCGCTTAAATAGCCCACCAACAAGGTCAAAAACGTGGGCGAGTTTAACATGACAGTTATAGGCCTACGTCTTATCCATGACCCATCGCTGTACTTTATTAGCCATCGTGTAATGTCCTTCATCTGTTGATTAGTCTGTGTCGTCGACCAAGCAGGTGTGTATTTCTTACATGGCCAAAGCTAGAAGGTGAAGCAATAAATGCAGTATACATTACAGTGTACTTGCGTTAGAAAGTATGACTAAGGCGCGGTCAGACTGGCAAAAGATCGAGAAGTTTAAGATCGCGAAGTTTGGGCCATTGGTACGCGCGCAAGCAAGAGTGCGCCGTCCGATGGCTAGTGACTGTGACGTAACAATGCACATCTGTACATGACAATGGCCTCGCGTTTCGGAGGCACCGCCCGCAAACAGATCGAGAAGTTTCGCGGGAAGTTTCGCGGGAAGTTTGCGGTCACACTGGCAAAACTTCGAGATCTTAAAGATCGCGATCTTAAATTTCGCGATCTTTTGCCAGTCTGACCGCGCCTTATGTGTATAAACATGGATTCCCTGCTGGGTGGTGTCTCCACAGTGTGATCAGCGAAAAACACGGGATTGTGCTTGAAGGGATCAAAAATTATGTTAAACTGCCATGAAATTATGTCACATCAAGTCAATCAATTGTGTTGCCTCATCAGCTGACAAGCAAAAAAAAAAAAAAAAAAAAAAAAAGATTGAATTGTTGTGCCCAATCGCATTGTGATGCCCGTTCGCATTGTGATGCCCAATAGTCCTCCCATTTCTTGCTACAATTTGTGGTGCCCGATAAGCTGACAAGCAAGAAAAAAAAGAAGGCCTCATATGTTACGACTCAAACTCAATCTATGCTCCCACCTGAACTGTGGCTCTGAAATTGCCAAAACAAAACAAAACAGAACAAAAATCACAAAAACACGTCTTCACAACTGTTTAGTGTCAATTCTGTCCAAAAATCGGCACACAAACTCACAAACCAACCAAAAAGAGGTACCACAGTACAAAAACAGTCTGGAGATGTCCTTTCTGTAGAAATTATGCCAGAATTAAGCTAAAAACAGTCAAATTATGCCTAGCATTATGCCAGATGCTGAAACGTCTAACATTATGCCAGAAAGCATATGCCAACTCTGGCAACGTTGTGTCTCCAACGTACGCACAAACGAGCACATGACGCGCACACGACAAGCTCTTGAAGCATTCTTTCCGAGAGAATGGGGCAGTGCAGTAACCTAAAAGAAGGTCAGGGGAGAGTGCAGCGGAAGGTCCTCTGGCCTCACTAGAACAAATAAAATGCAACTAATTGAACGATCGCAGCAACTGAGGACGAAACTCCCGCCCATATAATGTTTGTAAGCTATCAGAGAACCAGAGAGATCAGTCGTCTGCTATTAGGCCCACTGCAAACATTCCATTATCATTTACTGGTGTATCTAATTCTGCATTTTGCTTCTGTTTTTTTATGACTGCACGGGAAAGAGATACTGACCGAGAATCAACTCTCGCCAATTGATTCCGAGAGTTCGCATTTATTGATCGTTTATCGTTGGTACGTGCGTATCAGAAAGAGGAATTGACGAAATGATGTAGAGTTTGTGTTTGTCGCGTGCGAGTTTTTTTTTTTTTTTTTTCATCGTTTGAGTGATGTACCACATAAATTGAGACTAGGGAATTTATGCTGAAAGGGGAATGAAGAAAACCCTCCTTCAGGCACACGGGGGGGGGGGGAGATATTGAGAGTCGGCGTTCTCATCAAGAATATCCTAGAAGTTTTCCTTGTAAACAACAACGAAAACACATATGAAAAGATAAAAGCTAAGACAAGGGAGAGACATTTCGAATGCAATACCACATTAGATATCTTTCACATACTTTGAGGCAGACAATGGCACATGTATCATTTCGTTGCATGTTTTTATGTGCAAATTGTGTGTGAATACTTTAGTTTGTGCATATGACGTATTTCGATTTCTTCTTTGCCGTTTGCTTGCGTATGTATGCACATCATGGAAAAGGTGCTTTGGTAGGGAGATCTATATTAGCTTTATACACAAGCTTCGATCGGAAATGTCACTGAAGGAGGTTAGAAAAGGTACAGTAAATGGTATTCCGAAGGTTCATAAATCCGAAGGTGTAATGAGGTCAGTTATTCCGAAGGATTCTCAATCCGAAAATGAGATGAGGTTTGTTATTCCGAAGATTCGTGAATCCGAAAATGAAACAAGGTCCGCAATTCCCAAGGTTCATTAGCACGCACATTTTTGTTTTGTTTTTTCGTACTAACGAAGCTTATTTCATTTTAGGATTGATGGACCCTTGGAATCAACAAACCTTAGTTCATTTTCGGATTAATGAACCTTAGGAATAACGGTTATCTCCCGGTGAAAAGTTCCAGTACGAAGTCGATCGAGTGATTTAGACCCCGTTTACAGTGCGAGGCTCGGCCGCGGCTCGGCCGCGGCCGTGCCCAGCCCCGCTTCAGTGTAAACGCACAAAAGGCCAAATGCGAGCCCGGCCTTTTCTTCGTGTAAACGCAAACTGGGCCAAATGCGCGGCCAATTGCGCGGCCAATTTTAGTCTGGCTTCCAAACCCTCTGCCTGTATCTTTCGCTATTCAGGATATTAACCCCCTCAACGTCGAAAACTAGTATAGTTTAAAGTGGTTTTGTCCTGCAAAGGATTCTTTCCTCCGGCAAAGGCCTTTGCCGAAGGGCGACTTCGTCGCCACGGAATTCATTTGGCAAAGGGTCTGAAAACCAGACAATACCAAATTGCATTTGTTTACAAGCAGAGCGCCACCTATACGACAAAATATTGAAAGGTTTGAATCAAAAGCGCGGCCGAGCCCGGCAGTGTAAACGGACAAAATTGCGGGGCCCGGCCTCGCAATTGAGGCTGGGCTCGGCCGCGGCTCGGCCGCGGCTCGGCCCAGCCCCGCACTGTAAACGGGGTCTTAGCCTCTCTCACGCAGAGCCTGTAGAACCACCTGGATGTATTCCCAACACCTGATATCATCTGATATATATGACATAAGTTATATAAGTATTACATAAGAAGAATCATTGGGGGATCGGTCATTTGCACATGCAGCTTACCTGTGGAATCAGTTGCCTCTAGCTATCCGTTACATTTCGAATGCTGACTGCTGAGTTGCCCCTAAGACTCATTTGTCATAAACATGTATTATACACATATTCGGATATAATACAGTAATATAGGTTTTCCCGGCCAATTTCGCACTTTTGTCAGTCTATTTGATAAAAGGTTCATTCAATTTAGCGAAAATCCTCGTCACTGCACATTCTGTCATTCAAAATTGCAACTTGTGCATTCAATTTAGCATTTCGATCAAGGAAATTCGCACGTGTGTCTTTCGAATTCGTAAAACGGGCATTCAAATTGGCACGTGCTCTTCAGTCATTCAAATTCGCCAGCACTGGCGGAAAGTGGTATTTCAGTCATTCAATTTCGCGTATGGGCAGTCAAATTCCAAACATGTTTATTCAAATTGGCGTAATGTTATTTCTATTTTGAAAAGGTGAGAACCGTGGTTTATACGTAGGGGGTAAATGTGAATTTCTGTTTCATCCACACACTGTTAAGTATATAGGCCTAGCAAAGTTATCTTTGACCCTAAATAATTCAAGTTTGTTGCTCTGTAACGCCCTTCTTCTTTTATACATGTTATCAGAACTATACATGCACCAGTACCATAGATTCACTTTACTTTCTTATGTCCAGTCATGGCAGTACGAGTTAGATACAGGCGTATCTCTCAAGAAGACAGGGAAAGAATCATAGAAGCATTTGAGGGTAATAACCTTGTCAAATAATTGATGGCTAGAGCTGATTCAAGAACTTTATTCATAATGATAATTTACGAAATATAGATAGCACCCATCATATGAAAATAATGAAACATGCAGATGAAAGAAATATATAATTACGGTGTAAATTGAAACCTCCTCTCAATCAATGTCAAAACAAACAAGATTAATGCATCTGTGAATGAAATCGAATGCTATCGAACATTTTAAACACATACACATATTTTGAAAGTACTGTTGCAAAGTAATATCAGCATAAAGAATGAATACGAAAATATGAAATGCTAAGATGCTTGCAAACACTACCTATGATGAATGAAAATGGGGAAAAAAGGAATAAATGCATTAACGTGTCTGCTAAATTGACTGCAGTAAATGCGAAATTGGATGCCCAAGAATGAATTCGAATGAACGAGCGCAGCGTATACGTGATCACGTGACTATATCATGCTAAATTGAATGAACGATTTGCAAAATGGTGCTTGTCTTACGAATTTGAACTGAAAAAGTGCTGATTCGAATGATGTTAAATGTAATTTGAATGCTCCAAAATGAATTTGAATGAAAAGATTATAAAATTGAAATACCAAACATGCCATCCAGGCTAAATTGTGCTAAATTGAATGCACAAATTAGGAATTGGACTGAAAAAAAGTGCGAAATTGGCCGGGAAAACCTATAATTTCATTATGTCCGAATTATGTGTATATGTGTGAATGCGGGTGTTCTGTATATTTGCACTCGCCATATAGTGCTTTGTAGCGATGTTATTTCATATACATGCATGTCATGTTATCACAGATCCCTGGCATATATATATATATATAAATATATATATATATATATATATATATATATATATATATATATATATATATATAATGATATTCCAAACATTCAAGCTCCGTGTATTGGCAGTACTAGAAATAGCAATAATAATGTCACAATAGAGGAATGCATTAAATGCCAATTGCCTTGATTTTAATTCAAAATCCAAATTTTCGGCCCCCCATCTTCAGGAATGAAAGTGCTAATGAATTTTCCCGCCCTTCATTTTCAGGGATGAAAGTGCTAATGAAAATTTATTAGCACTTTCATCAATGACGAAGGGGGAGGCCCCCGAAAAGTCGGATTTTGAATTAAAATCAAGGCAATTGGCATTTAATGCATTCCTCTATTGTGATACAATATGTATATATATATATATATATATATATATATATATATATATATATATATATATATATACATATATATATTATACACTAATAATTCCGTAAAGAGGGGGCGCCTTTACAAAACTAAAGGGGCTCCTCCAGTTTTTTCTTTTTATTCTTTTGTTTCGACAAAAAATAAAGGGGAGGGGCGTGCGTCCGGTGAGGTCCCCCCTGGATCCACCACTGATATTATTTAATAATCGAATTCAAAATTTCGCAGGTACTGTCACCATCAAGCCGTTACCTTACTTGAATATCCAGGAGGTTTAGTTGTTGCTGGATTTCGGCTTCAGTAGTTGTATTTCTGCTGCTAGATGGACAATTTTGCGAGACTTTTTAACAGCATTACCCATTGTGTAGTGAATTCATTCCGACATAGAAAATTCGGGCTGCATGCCTGCGGCACTTCTGTCGAGTTACCGTATGTCAACTTCTGCCAAGCTCACATTAGCCATTGTGATAATGTGGATGGGTGGGTGATTCAGGCTAACCCGGACAGTGTCTTTCTGTCCGTTCAACGACTTCTCTCTCTCTCCCTCTCTCGTCCCATAATTATATATCTCTCTCTGCATTCATCTCTTTCTCTCCCTCTCTTTCCATATATATATATATATATATATATATATATATATATATACAGTCAGACCATTAAGTTATGTTACTCCCGCACGCACTGCGCACGGGGCTGCTTCGTGCGGCTGCGTGCGGTTTCGCACGGGTGCGTGCGGCTCCGTGCCATTTCATACGGCCTCGTGCGGGTGCGTGCGCTTCTGTACGCCCCCGTGCGACCCCGTGCGACCTCGTGCGCCTCCGTGCGGCTGCGTGCCAGTCAGTGCGCCTCCGTGCGGCTGCGTGCCACCGTCGAGTGCGGACCATCTGGCACGCTACCGTGCGAGGTGTTGGCACGGTACCGTGCGTGGTGCTGGCACGCTACCGTGCGAGTCCGTGCGAATCTAGCATCCTGCTAGTCCCGACACGGGACTCTTATCTTTTTTTCACTCTCTCATACGCCCTCATTGGCGGTATACGAAGGCAGTCTAGGCAGTGGACTAGCATCCTGCGTGCGAATCCATTGGAGGCCGTGCGTGCATGCATTGTAAATAATAATATCCCCTTTGTAAGTGTGTGCTCATGACTATGTGTGCGCCTGCGTGTCCATGTCTGTGGATCCGTGTCCATGCCTGTGTGCCTGCAAGCGATCGCGAGAAGACGATACGATGTACACACTGTACAATGTTCAATGAAAGCCCTTATACAAGTCTGTGCAACTGCGTATTACATGTAAACACTCATGCCTGTCCAAAAATGGACGATTTTCTACATTGCAGAGATCACTTGCAATCTTTCTAAGAATATGGAGTACCATCACCGTGTGTACATGTATCTCTCCTTGCAAAGAAATTAGAAAAATTGTGTGGTTGTATTTGTGTCTTTATCACTCGATAACTTGAACAGTGTAGAAATAATCATGGTAATAATGACAATTAACAACAACAGAGAAAAGCTATTGTATAATTACATCAAGGGAACCATTTGTTGATGATGATGATGATGATGTTGATGATCACTCAAAAGGTAATAATAAATGTACATTGTAGATGTTCCATATTGTTACATTATCAGTATGGTGTATTAGTATTTTTACTATTTTTGCCTCTCTTAAAAAAAAAAAAAAAACACACACACACACATTCTTTGTCCTTTCTGATATTCCCCGAAAGCTTTGAAATATATGTAGAGCTTACACATTGTCGTAAGCAGGAGATAAAAAAAAAAAAAACATCGTCGCTGCAGGATAGGTCGGTATATTAACAGTTTCCGTCTCGATAGGTTTGTAATCTTGGCAATATATATATATATATATACATATACATAGATTAAGAAATATAAATATACATTATATATATATATATATATATATATATATATATATATATATATATATATATATATATATATATATATATATATTATATACATATACACAAATATATATAGATATTGATTGAATCGTTTCTTTATTCAAGAAAATGTTTTACATTACACCACCGGTCTAGTTATCCCAAGGTTTCTTTGAAAATGCTGCAAGCATCAAAATATCAAACATCGTAATTTTTATATACAATTTCCCGTGAATGCTAAGCGTATGAGAGAAAGAGATAGAAAAGAACAAAAAACTTCTGCCATATGTCTTGTTTCTCGCTTTATTGCAGCGTATGTCATTGTCGAAGTATAAATGCTATGATAAATGTTGGTAACAACCACATGAGAACTTGCACATTCGATTCCCAACAACCATTAAATCATTGGGGTCCGTAAAAAAGGTTACATAATACATACGAAGCACCTCATTATAATGTATTCGATGGACCGGTGCAGAAAAACTGGCTGTCTGTAATCGGCCTTTGAAAATCTCTATTATGCTCATAATCCCCGACTTTTCAGATGGCGGCTACGAGCGCGTCCAGGGATGTTTTTGTATCAACATTCTGACTATTCATGGAGGTACAATGTAACCTGATACTCTGGCCACCTGGTCTATTCAAAGTATTCTTGCGTAATACACGCGCGTAATTATGTTAGGCTGTGTTTCACCATGATGAATATATATGACCCCGTAGTAGCAATATCGGCTCTTGCGTTGTATGAATGCTATACAGGGATCCTCCATTTGGTTCGTTGGTCAAGTATATAGATTCTTTTAACGATCTTATAAGCAGGCTGTCATTCATAAGTATGACAGAAAAACAAACAACAACTTCAAGCAACATCGAAGTTGAGTTTCGCGAACTAATCTTCCATTTGAGTTAGTTTCTCGGTTTTGTTTCAACAATTTTTATAATGTTGACAAAAGCCTGATGGGATGTTCAATATTCAATTAAATCATTGCACCTTTCTCGCAATCTTTGACAACTAATGATGACTAAACCTGTGAAATCCACGATTTATTTATTCATTTATCTATTTTTTGTATAGAGACGTTTTCTTTTTGAATTTATCTATCATGACTGCCTCCAGATTTCGACCATAATTATATGTCTTAGGTTTCCATGGGATCAATAAAGGAGATCAACGAGCGCATTTGTAGGTTTCCTGTCGGGTTTAATGTTGCAAAGTTTATGTGCAATCACGATTCACTTACAACCCTATATACACCGTAATGTCGGGATGAGATATTGTTCACTACACATCAAGTGAGATTAAATCTTACACAGTGTACTGTGATATGATATATATGATAAAAGTCATCAGCAAACGGGATAGATTATTGTTTTGTCTATGTGTGTGTGTGTGTGTGCGTGTGTGTGTGTGTGAGAGAGAGAGAGACATGAGAAAGGGTGGAGAATATATATATATATATATATATATATAATTATATATTCACTTACAACTATATGATCTTATAAAACACATGTTCAAGTCAGTTGACGGAACATTATTATAAGCTCTTCCGGTCTGCCTATGAAACATCGGAGTCTATGCGATAAGAAGAAAGATTGAGAGATAGAGAGAGAAAAATAAAATAGGCTGGTCTTCTAAATTTTGTTCGATGAATGGTAATCTTAACACACTTTTGCAAACGAAATGAAATATTATACACGGCTAGGTTTGCCTATAATCTGTGTTATGGTGATTTCTTATTAGATTATACATAATAATACGGGCAAAGTATCTTGGATAAGTGATCGCCACCATCGATGAGGATATTCAATCTAGACGACTAATTGAAGATGATGAGAATAAAGAAGACATAGTGGATAGCTGGAAAGGAAAGTAATGTGATGCAATGAGATAAAAATGAAGGAGCACGAATCGAGGCAAATGTATTACAAAGGAAGAGAAAATGGCATATTCGAGTGTTCAAAATGGTTTAACATTATGCGAAGATTTCATAGTCATTTTTTTTCTGTGTGTGTGTGTGTGTGTGTACGTTTGTTTTCTAATTTTACAGTTATGTAATTCAAACTCGTCGACAAAATAAAAGAAAAAAAAGATAGCGCCATGAATATGTTCATAATTCAATCTCAGTTTCCTCTCACTATCACTTCAAAAAAACGTATTCAAATTAGAATGCCCGTAGACAATTCAAATTCGTCTCCATGTGAGAGAGCGTCTTTTCAAACAGGGTCGCAGGTGACCATTCCCGAATTCGACGCAGAAGTTAATTCAATTTAGCAACAACAAAAAAAGGCTGGCCATCGCGTATACTCCAGCAGCTGTAGAAGAAGCCGACATGATCATAGAAGTATGACAAGCACAAGCCACACAGGCTTGAAGGCCTAAAATTATTACATCACTTGAGAAAATAAGGAAAAGGCAATATCTTTGTTGAAATAAACAACATTTCTCCTGGCATTCTTCAATCTCTCATAACAGACTGCTAATTTTGCTGAATTGTTCTTCTCTTATGTCATGAGTGTAAATCAATATTTGTTTAATTGTTTATACAGTACCAGTCATTCCCCGATAAAAGACAAGAAAGAAATGAAGAACTAATCTCATTCAATAAGCATAATGTGTAAAGAAAATGAGCATTTGCTGCAATCGTTTATGAATATGAAAATGCTGCAATGTGCATGAGTGCGCGAAGTCTAATGGAATGAAAAAATGTAGTCCTACCTAAATGCATATATATCCTTATATATATATATATGTTACGCTGGCACGATAAGTGAATAAACCACTTCAATAGCAGCATGAAAACATTTGATTTCATCGATACATGAGATAAGACAAGAACATTTCATGCTTTTATTGCCCAAAATACCTTGCTCCTAAACAAAGTGTTCAATTGAGGCGATGGGTTATCACAGGTCCATCTCTCACAAAATTAATCACTCTTCACAAATTTGGAGCGCTTTCTACGAAGGCAAATGCATTCTATGGACCGGTGCAGAAAAAAAGAGACCGTCTGTAATCGGCCTTTGAACTTCTCTATTATGCTCATAATCCCCGACTTTTCTACAAGCGCGTCCAGGAATGTCTTTATATCAACATCCTGTCTATTCAATAAGGTACAATATAACCTGATACTCTGGCCACCTGGTCTATTCAAAGTATTCTTGCGTAAAACATTCGCATATGTTAGGCTGTGTTTCACCATGATGAAATATATAGGACCCCATAAAGGCAATAACCATCGTATCTTGTGTTGCATGAATGTTATACAGAATATCCTCTATTTGGTTTGTTGGCCAAGTAGATTATTTGAACGACCTGTAAATGACGTAATCAGACTGTCATTCATAGGTATGAGAGAAAGAAAAAAAAAACAACTTCAAGCAACATCGAAGTTGAGTTTCGCAGACCAATCTTTCATTTGAGTTAGTTTCTCGGTTTTGTTTCAGCAATTATCCCTTTCATAATGTTGACAAGAGCCTGATGGGATTTTCAATATTCAAATAAATCATTGCATCTTTCTTGCTTTCTTTGACAACTTATGATAACTAAATCTGAAAAAATCCATGCTATTGCGGTACCTGCCATCCACACAGAAGTTTCTTCTTTTTTTTTTTTTTTTTTTTGTATGAGAAGTTTGCTTTCTGGAATTATCCATTATGTCTGCCTATAGATATGACTTAATGTTTCCATGGGATTTAATAAAAGAGATCAACGAGCACATTTGTGATTCAACAGTAGGGGTTAAATGCTGCCAATTGTATGTACAATGTTATAATTGACTTAAAACTCTACTGCCAAGAAGTATTGCTCATTACGAATCACATGAAATAAGATTTCACATAGTGATAAGACAGAAGTTATTTGTTATAATATTATTATGATGAAAACTCATCACTAACCGGAAAGACTATTGTTTTGTGGAATTTGTATATTTGATAGAACATTTATGAGGTCTTCCGGTCTTCAGGCGAAACACTGGAATCTATAGCGATGAGAAGAAAGATTGAAAGGGAGAGAAAGAGAGAGGGAGAAAAATAGGCTGGTCTTTTAAATGTTGTTTGATGAATGTACATATATTAGATATTGTTGTATATATATATATATATATATATATATATATATATATATAATACAGGCAAAGCATCATCGAGAAGTGATCTTCACTAATGATATTATTCAATCAAAGAATTGGATAACTGGAAAGAGAGGGAGAGAGATCAAAGAGGGTGGGGGGGGGGGAGAAATATGATGGTCTTCTAAATTCTTTTTGATGGATGGTAATCCGATCACACTTTAGCAATCGAAATGTAATGTTACATCCGGTCAGGTTTGCCTATCTATGTTATGGCAATATCTTTTGAGATTGTATATACGGGCAAAATATCTGTATACGTTTGTAGGCGGGAATGAAGTGGATAGCCGGAAAGGAAAGTGATGAAATGTAATGGGAAAGAATAAAGGAGCACTAATCGAAGGAAATGTATCATAAAAGAAAAGTAATGGAAACTTGATTATAAATACTGGCACATTATGCAAAGATTTTGCAGTCGTTTTTCTGTATGTTTTTATTTCAATTTCATAGTTAAGTAATTCATAATCGCCAACAAAAAATAGCTTCCTGAAGATGGCCATTCAGGTTTGTTTTCCCTTCGCTATATGCTATCCCTTCAAATGTAGCATGAACACACTTCAATTTATAGTCCATGGGCCAAGACCCGAAAAATGGGTTGTTGGTACCACCTGAGGTGGCAAAACCTTTTTGGTGTCAGTTTGTTTGTCGGGCAGATATATACTTATCAAGCTATGATAGCATTTCCAAATGAGTAGCTTAGTCATAATTTTTTTTTTTTTTTAACCAATTTGGTCTCGTTTTTATATCCCTATACTTCTGAATCGAAACTAACCGCTATAAAAAGAAGAGCACTGTCTTCCGTACGTCCACAGGTGTTCTGTTGTAAACGCGATGCGCTTAGTCTTTATTCAAGGCAGCGAAGGGAATATCCAAAGGGTTATGATGTCCACAGCTGTCACGCGGTGCGCTTATATAGTCTTCATCTGGACCAATGTACCGTTATCATATCTAAAGTTCCTCATATAAGGGATTATCTATACTATTTTTATACCACCCTCTAAACAAATAAATCAATTTTAAACAAAAATCACTCTGTTTATTTACAATGTTATTCATTATAATGTATTGTAGTGTACCGGTCCATTGTTTTTGCATTATCCTTTTTTGTTGGATGAAAATAAAGCGACATCGGCGTGGTGTTAGCGTTTTCACACTAGCGTTTTTGCCGGAAAATGACAGATAATTGCAAAATACGGTAAAATTCAAGAGGAATCTCTTTTTTTGGTTGTTGTTGTTGTTGTTTTAAGATAAAAGGATATACACTGTATCATAAGCTTTGGATATTCCCTTCGCCGTCTAGAATAAGGACTAAGCGCACCGCGTTTACAACAGAATACCTGTGAACATACCATAGAGCTGCATTTTACAGTTCTACGGAACATACAGAAAACAGTACTCCTGTGCTTATTTTTAAGGATGTGCCTCTCTTAATGATTGCGATTGATGTTCAACTATTTCTTTCACGCAAGCTTGAACAGGAAGAAGCTAAAATTCAGGCAAGGAGACGAGTTTTCTTCCATGAGATACAATCATTAAGACATACATCTATTCCCGAAAGTTGTGTGATTGCTTATGTGCTTAAGAATTGTGTCCATTACATGAATCAGGCACTATACAAAACGGTTGAAATCTACTGAAAGTCGAACTTGTTTTTTTTTTTTTTTTTCATTTCCATTTAAAGCGGGGATAGACTAGAAATTTGTTTGTCTATACTGACAGGAGACATTACATTTTCCAGTACATGCTCCGCATTTAAACAGTCACCATATTTTCGTGGTCAGAATCAGATAATGGACAAATAATATATTATAAAAATGAAAATACGAAACTACGAACACGCCATATGTACAAATATTATGAACTTCAATGAATTAAACTTACTTGTGATATTCTGCATAAAAAACAAGCACGCCGATTAGATAATTTAATAGAATTAATAGAACACACAGCAATATCATGCATGGCGGATCAAATCAAGTTCAATTGGTGAGAAAGCTACATGAAGTTAAAAAGTTGACTTCTTTTCGTTTCTCTTTCAATTCATGAAGACAGAATTACATTGTATATCTAATGAAGAGGATTGTCTCTGTTGCGAACGATCGCTATATATAGCACTGTTAGTCGTCTGCGCAAATCCTAATCCCTAAATACTTAAATTTTTGCTTGATAATGTAATAACCCTGCTTATAACTTTATAAAGGACTCGCAAATTCAAAGTTTCAAAACGTATACTAAAATATTATATTGCACACGGTGTATTTCAAAAAACATTTTGAATGCGTTGTGTGTAAGCATGTTAATAGCATCAATCTGCCTTTTATTTTCCGTACGTAAAGCGCACAGAAACGTAACCAAACGTTACCAAATACAGTGAAATGCATTGTACGGCGTGGTACTATCATTAGAAGTATATCCCATTCCTTTTTACTTTTATTTGCTAGAAGCAGTCGTCAAACCATGCGTCATTTTCGTAGCGACATCATTTAGGAATTAGAATGCATGAAGATAATCGGTACTCATTTATTTTGCGCTACTGACATAGCATTTACATTTTCCAACTTTTATTGACATGCAGTATTACGTTACTGTATGGTTACGATTACGAATGTTGGTTATGAATTCAAAAGACTGGTTTATTAATCGAAATATAAAGGTAATAGCTGTTTTGAAAGTAGTTCGATGCAAATTCAAAACGCAATCGAAATCATCGTCATAGGGGGAACTGATAGCTCTAGAAAACTTGTTGAGGCTAGTAAAGATTGCCGTATGCAATCTTTGTAGAAAGTTTTGACTTAGGCCATCTTTCGAATATTTTGAGAAATTATATAAAGAAAATTATTTGTTTTGATTATGTCAAGAATTAGTTTAACTATCAGTTATGTCTTGTAGATGATACCTCTGTAATCGTAGTCAAAATTCTTTTGAGCGATGAGACGAAAACCAACAAACAAAATGCCGTGTATCATCGCTCGAGATTCCAACATTTGGCGTCACCCGACCAACAATAAGTGACGAATCAAATGGAATATCATGTTGTGGGTTAGCAGACTGTGTTACGATTTTTAAATGTTTCGAGCAGTTGTTTAAAAAAAAAAGAGAAAATGAGGCAAAGTTCAAAAAATTAGAAAAAAGCACGTAAATGCCGGCGATCATGTTTGATAATCAAAGTAAGAGATTATAATCGGCCGTGCGGACTAGTTATATGATTGCCTTATTTACATGTCTGATTTCTGTAAACTATGTTATATTTAAATGTAAGTTCCCTTTCCTCCTTGATAAAAGTTGTGTTGGGTTTTCGCTATAGGCATTTATTAGGAAACACTGTAAAAACGACAACAAATGCGTACTATACATCAAGAGATGACCTATACATACATGAAACACAAAAATTTGTGTACGTTCTGATATAATGCAACTGCTTGTTTGTTAGTTAGTTAGTTAGTTTGTTTGTTTGTTTTGAATTACCATGGTCTTTGTTGAGGGAAAGATGAAGAAAAGTAGTAGAGTGTATTACTCTCAAATCCGGATAATTGCGATAAGTGTGTATCCCCGCCCTTTCTATACAGGTAAACGATTTAAGCTTGGTATGCTATTATAAAAGCCTGCATGTGTCACGCAGAAGAACTGATTCCGCGATCACTTTTAACCTTTCATAAAATTCACGTTTTAAGATAGTAACGACAGCTTGTAGGAGATAGAGTAACTTAGCGTCCCTGACTGTGGTTCTGAAGACAAAAGGGGACTGAAAAATTCTTTTACAAATTAGCAGACGTAATGCCGATCCTCCAACACTGTTGCTCCATTCAGTCACTGATTCTGCTATCAATGGCGAAGAAAGAATACTGGTTGCGTCTTTATCCACCCCTTGATAGCAGGAAGTTTACCTTTCATTGTTTAAGGCTTCGTTGATGCGGGGTTTACTCGGATACAAGGCGTGAACAGTGTCGTCCGAGTTCTTTCATTTGAAATTCCTCAGAATACGCAATTCAATGGGCAATTAGCGCTGCTACTTCGCAAAGCTGTTAGCCAAATTCTTTGCAGACTTGACCTCTCACATGTCAGCTACACGCAATACACGACAAACAGCCATCATTACAAACATTCTGATAAAAAAACAAAAGAAAATGAAGAAGCAAACTTTTGAGTAGCGACACAGCTTTCTGTCCCTTTCTCAGATAGGTCCTACCTCTAAAAAAAATACACAGATGACAAGAGTCAGAATATCCTCAAAAGGGAACACGACCTACATTGTATTTGGGCATTAATAATGTTTATCTTCCGATTTCCCTCCGTGCCGTCGCGGCCCAAACCATCATAAGAAATAGGGCAATAAGTTTTATTAACCAGGGAAACAATAGTATGCATTACATAAATTTGGCGAATTATCACACGAATTGTCGACTTGATAAAAACGAGAATACATGTAATTGACAACTTATAGGCCCTACTATATCTCCAGAGATGAACTTTAAACAGCAAGGCACATACCAGGGAAAGAAAGTTATGATTATTTGAATGAATTCATTAATGAGGCCAATTAATAACCGTTGTAAAAGTACACACTCGCATACAGAGGTTTCAAGTTCGATTATTATGCTCATTGTATTAGCTCATAGATAAAGTATTATAAATTCTGCGTGATCGTTCGTTGGAATTATTTTTTTCAGCGCGATTTGTGCGTCACATCAATCACCACTTCATGAAATGGAGGGCATGTATCAAACGAAACTCGCTGGTCATGCAATCGATAGCCTTGGTCAGCTCACTATTATTGCGTAATTCTAAAGCCCTCACCGCTTGACCGCCGCGCGCACCATGCTTTGTTTTGTCTTCAATGGGGTCAAGAGCAATGCCTCATTAGCATACACCCTAGAAACGGAGGTGGAGTCTCAATCGGGCAAGAACAATAGGTGCGAAACGCAACGCAAAGGTGAGCGTTCGAAAAAAATGTAACCGAAAAAATTGTCTCAGAAAAACTGTGATTTGGGACACTACCTTGTACTCATTTTTACACGCTGAAATTTTCTGTACAAACAGATAAAACATCAAGGAATCAAAATCCGTATAAAAAAAATTCGACCCGAGCACTGCTTCCCCTTCATTTGCGGCTCATTACGGGAAAACTCGCCGTGCGACTTATGACTCATTTTGTCGGAGCGCCACACACGTGATGCGCTCCGTCGGAATGAGTCAAAAGTCGCAAAAAATGAGATCGTAGTTATGCCTATATGTGAATTCTACAGACACTAAGCTTTACACTGATATGTAATACAACTCATTTGGACATCCCTATGGATCATAGAAACGAATATTATCTACGCTTATGATGTCAGTCCATTTTCTAAATAACGGAGAAAATCGCTCTTAAAGTTCGGGCTATGTTCAAGCTAACAACCTGTTTCTTTCACTATAGACGAAACAATACAACAGTCCTGCTTAGCGACGGCGTTTACGCTCAATCGCACGCACTACCGTATACGGTATAGCTTGGATGTGTAAGATGGCAAATGACCCAATCGCAGGACAGGTCTATCATTAACTATTCTAACCAATACGGCAGCCCGAATGTAAACTGAAGTGCGTTTGTGTCCGTGCCGCTGCCGCCGCATGAATGAGTCGGTAAGCGTTGTGTGTCGGCTGCGGTGACTTAGTTGCCGCAAGCTTTTAACTCACAAACAATAGGAAACAGTAGAAAGAAAGAAAGAAAGGCACGCAATGCGTATTACAACAAGCGTCTTTTAGCGAGGGCCTTGATCGCTTCCATTCTCCTCCCATATTGTTGTCAGTGGAAACTAAAGGAGATGCGTTTAGCAAGTACCAATACCTATAGTCCATGGGCCAAGACCCGAAAAATGGGTTGTTGGTACCACTCGAGGTGGCAAAACCTTTTTGGTGTCATTTTGTTTGTCGGACATAGATACGCTTATCAAGCTATGATAGCATTTCCAAATGAGTAGCTTAGTCATAATAAATGAATTTTCAACCAATTTGGTTTCGTTTTTATATCCCTATACTTCTGAATCGAAACTAACCGCTATACAAAGAAGAGCACTGCCTTCTGTATGTCCACATGTGTTCTGTTGTAAACGCAATGCGCTTAGTCTTTATTCAAGGCAGCGAAGGGAATATCCAAAGGGTTATGATGTCCACAGCTGTCACGCGGTGCAATGCACTTAGTCTTTATCTAGAACAATGTACCGTTATCATATCTAAAGTTCCTAATAAAAGGGATTATCTATACTGTTTTTATACCACCCTCTCAACAAATACATCAATTATAAACAAAAATCACTCTGTTCATTTACAACATTATCAATTATAATGTATTGTAGTGTACCGGTACATTGTTTTTGCATAATATTTCATTGTTTGAATGGAAATAAAGCGACATTGGCATGGTATTAGCGTTTTCACCGTAGCGTTTTCAGCGGAAAATGATAAATAATTGCTTAGTTGTTGTTGTTGTTGTTGTTTTTAGATAAAGGGATATACACTGTTTTATAAGCTTTGGATATTCCCTTCGCCGTCTTGAATATTAGACTAAGCGCCGTGGCTATCATAACCCTTGGATATTCCCTTCGCTGCCTTGAATAAAGACTAAGCGCACCGCGTTTACAACAGAACACCTGTGAACATACAGAAGACAGTACTCTTCTTTGTATAGCGGTTGGTCTCGATTCAGAAGTAGAGGGATATAACAACGAGACCAAATTGGTTTAAAATTAATTTACTATGACTAAGCTACTCATTTGGAAATGCTATCATAGCTTGATAGGCATATCTATGCCCGACAAACAAAATGACACCAAAAAGGTATTGCCACCTCAGATGGTACCAATATCTGGCCTGGCCCATGGACTACTAGAGTGAATAGAACCTGAGAACCCATTGTAGGCGGGGATACAAAAGACAGCATCAATAGAGGAAGTTAATGAAGTCAATTAACGATAGTCGTCTTTTCAGATCGTGTTCTTTGCGTGTACTAAAAACCCTCTAATAATGCACATGGTCGTAATGTTGCAGAGCATCAACGACTGCTTTCGTGCCTGCTCTGCTGCAGCTGTATACAGCCGTAACATTCTGAATTCCCGCCATATTAGGCACATTTCCCTTATAGGCGTTGCGTCCACATTATCTATCGCTGTTATCGCGCTTGCCAAAGCTGCACATAATTTATACTATACGTATCAGAAGCAAATGTTGATGTATAGGCCTAACAGCTTCATGTTGTTGTTTTTTTTTTTATAATTATGATTGTATCATATTAATTTGAAATTATAGTGCTTCTTATTCTCGGTCACTTTTATGATACCATAGCATAATAAAGAACCATTAACTTGTAGCTTAAACCTATTTTAATTTTTGTTTGTTATTTATTTTTTTTTACAGAACACCACATTTACAGTTGCAATCTTTCTGCATTTGAGAAGTTGAGTATAGACCGATAGTCATATTTACAATTATATTCGGAATTAATGCTTTAAAGGCCGTCGTTGTATCGTTTTGTATTCACAAATCTTATACTGAAATAAGTGATTGCTTGATTACTTTCGGGTAAAGGAACCACCGGAAAAGGAACGCATTTATATGTTTATTTTTTTTTCTTAACGAACCTAAGCTAATAGCGAACCATATGAATTGTGTGATCTATGAACCTTCAGAATAATCAATAACCCCCCCCCCCCCCCCCAACAAAAGGAAGCATTTCGTAGTGCGTCTCAGTACTCCTGTGTTTGTTTTTAAGGATGTGGCTTCTCTTTATGATTGCGATTGATGTTCAACTATTTCTTTCCCGCAAGCTTGAAAAAGAAGAAGCTAAAATTCAGGCAAGGAGACGAGTTTTCTTCCATAAGATACAATCATTAAGACATACATTTATTCCCAAAAGTTGTGTGATTGCTTATGCGCTAAAGAATTTTGCCCATTATATGTATCAGACACTAAACAAAACAGTTGAAATCTACTGAAAATTGAACTTCATTTCCTTTCTTCTTTTTTTTTTTTTTTTTTTTTTTTTTTGGTGTGTAATTTCATTTCCATTTCAAGCGGGGATAGACGACTAGAAATTAGTTTGTCTATACTGGTGGGAGACATTAGTGTTCCAGTACATACTCCGCATTTAAACAGTTGTCATATTTTCGTAGTCATAATCAGATAATGGACACGTGATATATTATAAAAATGAAAATACAAAACAACGAACACGTCATAGTACAAACATTATTAGCTTCAATGAATTATACTTACCTGAAATATTCTGCATAAAAAAAAAACACGTGTGCCAATTAAACAATATCAAATTAAACAATATCATAGAATTAATAGAACACACAGCGATATCATGCACGGCAGATCAAATCAAGTTCAGTGGGTGAGAAAGCTCATTGAAGTTATAAAGTTGACTTATTTACGTTTTCCTTTCTATTTATGAAAACAGAATTACATTGTATATCTATTGAAGCGGATTGTCTCTGTTGCAAACTATTGCCAAAGATAGCATTGTTAATCTTCTGAGCAAATCCAAATCCTTAAAGTACTGTAATTTTTGCTTGAATTGATAATGTAATAACCCATATGACTTTATAAAGGACTCGCAAATTTAAAGTTTCAAACCGAATACTAAAACATTACATTGTACACGGTCTATTTCAAAAAATCATTTGAATGCGTTGTGTTAGCATTTAATAGCATCAATCTGCCTTTTATTTTCCGTACGTAAAGCGCACAAAAACGTAACCGACATTACCAAATACAGTGGAATGCCTTGTACGGCGTGATATTATCATTAGAAGTATATCCCATTCCTTTTACTTTTCTTTGCTTGAAGCAGTAGTCAAACCATGTGTCATTTTCGAAGCGACATCACTTGGGAATTAGAATGTATGAAGATGATCGTTACTCGTGTATTTCGCGCTATTATTATAGCATTTGCATTTTCCAACTGTTATTGACAGTATTTTGTTACTGTATGCTTACGATTACGAATGTCGGTTATCAATTCAAAAGACTAGTTCATCAATCGAACTATAAAGGTAATAGTTGTGTTGAAAGTAGTTCGGTACAAGTTCAAAACGCAATCGAGGTCATCGTCACAGGGTGAACTAATAGCTCTCTAAAAAACTTGTTTAGGCCGTAAAGATTGGCGTATGCAATCTTTGTAGAAAGTTTTGACTGAGGCCATCTTTTGAGTATTTTGAGAAATTATATGAAGATTTTTTTTTTTTGAATTATGTAAAGAATTAGTTTGATTTTGACTATGAGAATAAAAAGGCGCGGTTACCTCAATCATGTCGTAGTTCGATTAGGCATGATGGGTAAAGTGAATTCATGACTTGTTGAGAGAGAGAGAGAGAAGAGAGAGAGAGAGAGAGAGAGAGAGAGAGGCCAAGCAAGAGGCAATAGGCTACTTGTTCATAATGCCCACCGACAGACACAAACAAGGTATATCACAGCTAGTAGACGCTTATAATTGACCATGTCAGTTACGCCGGGGTCGCTCATAACACACAAAGGGCCTCCATGGAACACGTCAATTTCTATATGTGGGACAGTACAATATTTTCGCGATTTCATGCCGAGTAAAGGAATGATATCCTTATGATTTCTGCTGGCGCGCGCTGCTGACCCATCAAATCATCACGTTACACCTTAGGTATCATCTTATAGCTGGATAATAATTTTCCTTTTACATGGTATGCGTTCGTATATGCCCTACAATGAAAAAGAAGACTCTTTGGGGAATTTTAGACGAGTATGTGAACCCATTATTTCCGGGACATCGGTAATGAATTAGCCATGCACGAAGTCGATGACCTTTCATGTCGCTCTTGGAAAATTTAAACAATATTGCATTCAGGTTTTAACCTTAACCTGTCAAAAAAAAAAAAAAAAAAAAAATCATGTGAAAACGTAATTCAGTGATCATGATCTGCGGGGTCAACTCGAGGTCACCCGTGCGAGAACTTGGATATTCTAGACGGGGTTTTTCGGCTTGCCGACTGACTGGCAATAAGCAAGCAAGGGTTTGAAGCTCCTTGGCGCAAGTAACAAGCCTTTCGTATTGTCGGGAATCGTCTCATTTCACGCTTGCGCTGAAACTGTCGGCCGGGGAATGGCGCATGGACTCGCACGCGGTATACACCTGATACACACGTACCGTGTAAGCACTGCGGGAACCAGGGAGGTGAGATGGGATCATGCGGGAACCAAGCACTGGCGGCACGGGGCCGTGCGAAATCGCACCCAAAAGCCGCACGGGTCCGTGCGCCCGACCCGCACGGGACCGTGCGCCAGACCCGCACGGGTCCGTGCGACAGCGTGCGAGGGAGTATGGATCCGCACGCAGGCGTGCGGATCTGCACGGGGGCGTGCAGATCCGCACGGAGGTGCACGACTACGCACGGGTGCGTACAGGGGCGCACGGAGCCATACGCTCCCGTGCGAGATCGCACGAACCTGCACGCAGCCGCACGAAGCGACCCCGTGCGCAGTGCGTGCGGGAGTAACATAACATAATGGTCTGACTGTATATATATATATATATATATATATACACATTTCTCTCTCTCTCTCCTTTTCTCTTTCTCCCTTTCTATCATTCTCCCTATATTCCACTCTCTTCTTCCATGTCCATTTCATGTTTTCTCCCACCGTTAGTTTAGTTCCGTATTCCATGATCTTGTTTCTCCCCACCCTTAAGTCAGGTTTCAGGTTTTCCGGATTTACTTCTATTTTCCCCACTTTTTTAGAGTTTCGTTTACGTCTGTGTACTTGTTTTGCTGATTCTAATAACCCAGATTGCCATACCCGTATCAAATCACCTTTCTCGGTTATTTTTTCCTGTTTCTTGTTTGTTCCAACATGTTTGTTTTGTTTTATCGCCCCTCCCATTCCCTTCCCCCTTTATTGACATTTAGCTTGTCTCGGCAAATTTCTGCATCGCTTGATCTAATTTGACACAGACACTCGGTAAGGCCACTTCTTAATCGATGACATCGGAGAGGAAAGAAAAAAAGATGTGTTTACAACAAATCGTCATCATTGTCAATACGTCTTCTTACTGTATCTGTCAGTAGCAGAAACACAATACTAAGGATAATAATGTCTTAGGGAATAAAGTGTGTTTTTGTGTGTGTTCCTATGCTTTGTAAATCATGTGTGCATGCACGTGTGTGGGTATGTTTGTAAGCGTTTGTGTAGGTTTATATCGTTTTGCAGCACTTAGAGAGAAACCTAAGTCGACAATCTTTTTTTTTTTTCTTGCATGACTTCAATTCCTCTAAAGAAGAAGGGTACACAGTAACCATGGTTCAGTATATAATCTTTAAAAAGGGAATATATAAATGATTCTTTTTACCTCTCTTTGATATAAATATGCGTCCGACGTTGCTCGAATATGATATTCATGGCCGGGGGAACCAGGGGAGGGGGGGGGGCCCACTTTTTGTGCATCATACAGAGGAATACATAAGGTGTCATCACTTTGCCCCCCCCCCCCCCCCCCCCCATATTTATGACCCGGAAGTACGTAAGTGGCTCTAAAAAAGAATTTGATAGAGATCTTGAAGTGTGAACGCGGTAAGGTTATGAGCTGAAGACCCCCCCCCCCCCTTTTTCTTTTTCTTTTTTTTTTGCTTGTTAGCTCATAAAACTCGGAAGTGCCCCCCCCCCACACACACACACACACACTTTTGAAAACGTTCCGTCGGCCCTGATATTGTCAGCTTGTATGTCTGTCAAACTCGTTTTCGTTTCCACATTTCATACATCGTGACTTGTAACAAACACAATAAACACAACGTGAATTAAGCAATAACGCATGCAGTACAGAGGGAGAGAGTTATACAGTCGTTAAAGTCTAAGAGCATAAGTGGGGGGGGGGGAGGGTGTGGCAAACAATATTATTACTAAATTAATTTTTCGAAAAGTTCGATGGATCTTCAGGATTTCTGTGAGCGAAACCTGAGAAGAAATAAAAACAAAAATAATATCCGGCTTTGTATGTCTTACCTGTCTAATACCTGTCCAGTAACGGGAGTCATTTGTGTGTGTGTGCGTGTGTGTGTGTGTGTGTGTGTGTGTGTGTGTGTTTTCTTTGTTTGTTTGTTTGTTTTGCTTTGTCTTTTCCCCCGCTGGGTAATTTTCCATTGGCCTCCTCTGTATCTTTATTATTGTCATTATTCTGAAATTTCGAGACTTGATTTCCTTTCATGGAAGTGAAGATTATCCGATGATTATCCCTGAATTCAAGATTCTGAATTCCCTGCAGACATTACACAAGAGTCCCCAAGTTCCCATATACCCCGTAATTAAACTTCTTTGGTGACAATGCACTCAGGAATACCATTGAAATCTAACGTATAATTTACGAAACAATAAGCAGTTTATCCTGATCTAACTAACGAGATTAACAAACGACTATCAAAAAAAAAGACAAAAAAAAAAACCAACAACAAATGACCAACTCATCAGTTGACTATAAAATTATGCCTATAGACAAACAATTTAGAGAAGACAAATGTCTATATGCATAATATATCAAATTATTATATGACATAATGTGTCTAAAAATAACGAAACAAAACTGTTTGACATAAACTTGAAAAGATGTTTTTTGTTTATTTCATTCATTCATGAATTCATTTGTCCCACCCTTTGAAAGATTAAATTAGTTTGCTTGTAAACATTATTATACAAACTGCCACTTCTTTCATAAAACGCGATGGAATTTGATTTTTAAGTAGTTGTATTAAAAAGATGAGGGCGCTATGGATAGTAACTGATCGAATTTAATAATATCCCTCGCAGCTGAAATCTGTTGACGGGGTCACAAAAAGTATACGCTCATTATCAGGCGCGAATCAAGGCCGTAACAAGGAGTAAGGCGTGTTAGGTTCTTTCTTACGCCTCTAGCGGACGTATCGCGTAGATCGGGAAGAAACCCAAACTGGCGCCTGTTGAATTACCAGTGCCAAGTCGTACCGATGACAATCCTTTCTACTGTGTGTAAAGGCAGATAATATTGAAGTCCTCTCTTTCCTGAATTTCATAGCGCTCATTAATTAGGTTCTTTCCTCATGCTAGCGCCGGTGCTCGTAGGCTTTAATCTCATCCTAACTATGTCCATGGGCGTGATCCTTGATACTTTGACCACTCCGGATTTGCTGATTTGATTTAGAGAAATTAGATCAGAATTCAGATTGTGACGTCAGCATGTGAAGAACCGAGAGAGGCAGATTCATTAGAAGTTGTCATAACGTATTTATTTAGATCGCCCCTGAGAAATGCTCGAATTCAGTTCATTTTTATCAGACTAAGTTGTTTACAACATATTCCTCGACTGAAAATCGATTTACTCTCTCTTTTTTAAAGATAAAGACAGATTCGCAGACAGTAATAATGAGATCCCTCCACATATGAAAACACATTGCGTGTGATGTAATGGCATGGTTCTACTGTCTACAGTGCTTCTTAGGGACTGTGAGTCATTGGTTTTATAAACATGTATGTCTGTGTTTTGTGTACATCGGATACAAAGCGATTAGATTGATTTCAACGCACTTTTACCATTATGCACACTTGATATTTCTCTCATTGAAATCTTTGTTATAAAGCAATATAACAAGAAAAAAGCATTACGAATAATTTGCATGTAAGAAGTTTATGAACATTCACTTTTGCCTAGTGCATCGCTCGCTGCAAAAAAAAAAAATAAATAAAAAAAATTAATGACTTAAATGGATAGTCAGTCTGTTAAAGACCTCACAGGAAAAAAAAATGACAAAGTATAGTCATTCCTCAAATTCCGCTCAGCCAAATCCCCATCATTATCTTCGAATCTCGCAGAAGTGTATCCAAAAACAGAGATGGAAACAAATAATAATCAGTTAACACAACATCACAAACATTAGTAGACAGTCAAAATCACCAGTCAAAGTGTGTGTACACTCATAATTGCAAACATTAACATCATTCATATCTGCAGCACTCACTAGCAAGCATCTGTTAACACTTATCAGGTTCTCAAGCGATGTCTTTGTTTCCACTTTGGTTTCCTTTTTTCTTTCAGATATGTATTATCTCAAACTTGTCTAGCTTTTTCTATTGTATTTCGCTCTTCTCTGTGTATGATATTAAATCAACACTAGCTTCCCTGAACTTCCTTTTAATTTTATTTTTCTTTATTTTTTTTTTTAGAGCAGGAAGCGTTTCCTCTGACCTGTCAGAGACAGATGATAAGTTATTAAGTATAATCGTTCCTGAATCCTACTCCATCTTGTCCTACACACACATACTTCATTCAAACACAGGCAATCACGCCATAATACACACCATAACATGCCATCTCAAACACCATCACACATACCATCATGCATGTCATCAGACACACCATCACACGTACCATCACACAAATCATCAATACTATCTCACGTATACCTTCACACACAGCATCACAAACACCATCACGCGTACCATCACACACAACATCATACACACCACCACCACACACAACATCACACACAGCATAAAGCACAGCACATACACACACAGCACACACATACAGCATCACACACAGCATCACATACAGCACACGCACGGCATCACACCTGCCATCACACACACCATCACACACGCACAACTACACCATGGCACATACCAACACACACAACATAACACACAGTAGTATCACACGCCGCATCGTATTCAGCGTCAACCCTTGCATCGCATCACACACACCATCACACAGAGCATTCCACACAGTATCACACACACCATCACATTATACCACCACAACCACCAACATACAATATCACATACACAATCTCACACACACCATCATACACATCATCACGCATGTGCCAACAAAAACTCTCACACAACGCACACACCCACATGCACGCACACACATGCAAGCACACACACACAAACACACAAACACACACACACACACACACACACACACACAAATGTGGGTTTCAGGATCCTCACATAAATATGCTCCCAATCTATTCTTCTAGTAGCTGTAGTAGCAATCATGTTTACAACGTTCATACAACACCAGTATTTAAAGCTGCTTGTTAAAGTGAAGAAACGCTGATTAATAGCCACAAAACCAGCCACTTAAAGTATCTGTGTGTAATAGTCAATTAAGACATTATGATAATTTTTCCTTTATGTCGTCAGATTCGTTTCCGATTCTGGTCTCATAGGAAATACATCCCACACATTAACATAAACTAATCCAAAGGAAATGAGCTAGAAGAGTGAGGATAGGTAACAAAAACAATGATGTAAATTTCTACCAATCTTGATAAGAGCTCATGTCTTCAGATTATTGTTTTTTCGAAGCATCTTCCCAATTCTCAAGACCTCTGTTCATCATCTACTGTATATGAAATGTACCTCACTCCCCCCTGTCCGTCTCTTCAATTTTTACTTTAACCGTCTCCAACTCTTTGAGAAGGTGATCGGTTCCTTTAAGCTTGGAAGATGATTAGGTTCTGTGAGGAAGATTTCACAATATTAGCTGTCACTTTGTCCGGCTTTTGGCGCGTGATCGCCAGAAATCGTCGCCGCCCATCCACGCTTTTGACAGCTGCGGGGTAAAAAATTTGATTTGGGGGGAAACGGATTACACTTTGAATTCTTTATCTTTCATCCAGCAAACGAACGGCGCTCACCTTAATTTTTTCTCTCCCCCACCCCCACCTTAAACATGAAAGGCAGTGTTGCCCGCAGCGATACACGAGTTGTAGGGAGACATAATCTCTATTATAGTCGGCGGGCTGAGCTGCACAGGCGGTATTGAACTGGCATTGCTTTACAAACGGCTGACCGTTTTGGTCTCACTATTTATATTCGATTCTCTCTCCCTCTCTTCCGTCCTTCTCTTTCCCCATTTCTCTTTCTCTCTTTTTCTCTCTCATCCACCCTCTCTTTCTATCTCCTTATCTATCGCTCTCTCTCTCTTTATCTCTCTCTTATTCGTGTCCATTGTATTCCGTCTCTTCCCCTCCAATATTCTTTTTACCTGTTCCCTATCCCGAGGATGACAATATAGATACCACATATTATTTCCGTTCCTAAATTTCACCGATTGGAGTTGTTAGTACATCATCTCGTATCATATCATTCTTTTGGTATAATCAAGAAAGCTAAGAGTTTTCTCTCACCTTTTTCTATTCTGTTTCACCTCCTGTTCTCCCTTTCAACGATAACATTATTATATGTTTTAGTAGTGTTCGATATCATGATGGACAGTGTACTTGTGTGCAAGTGTATGTAAGTATGTGTGTGTGTGTGTGTGTGTGTGTGTGCGTGTGTACGTTTGAAAAAAAAAATTGTACTGTATGTTTGAAAAAAAATATTTAGCAGAACAAGATAGAAGAATACAGCTGCATTTTTGTTGTTGTTGTTCATATTAATTTCATTTTCATCATGGACCTGATATTGAATGAAATTCAAATAAAGAATATCATAATATTATAAACCAAAAACGTGTGTGTGTGTGTGTGTGTGTGCGTGTGTGATGTACCTTTATTATAAAAAAAAAGTTAATGGTTTATTCAAATTTGATGTCTCAAGAAGTTTCTCCGCCTTGCTTGTACATGTAATTCCTCATATGGGTAGCGAAGTGGATGATATAATTATATATTTTTTTTATTGCTCGTTCAAGAATCGGATCCATTTCATACATTTTTTCCCTTTTGCCTGAAGCAACATATTACATTAGCCTATACCTGTTATTGTTAAGTGTCTCGTATGAGACGCGGTTTGCACTTGCTAGATTACCATGTTCAGCACCATAAGAATGTTTTGTTGAATATTCATAGACACGGCAGGGGAATAGTTTCACATCTAGGAAAGATCACTGAGGGCATACTCATGACGTCTTATCTTATTTCAGGACATAACGAGATTATCGGAGAAAATGAAATTGCATCTAATGGAATGGCTTAGAGTTGTTTCGGTATATACTTACTCAATTCATTTATTTATTTATCGTTTATATTTCAATAGATGTATTTGTAAACTTATTCATCTTTCTCTCATTAATAAAATTGACTCATTTGTTCTTGTTCTTCTAATGTATATCAAATGGGTTAATGTATGTCTTGGATGTATACTCATCATCATTAATTTTCATGAGCATTGTGCCCTGCTGGAAAGTACACAGTGCCCCACAATGTAAAACACAATGTGAAATACAGTGTGGTCTCAGTGTGAAATCTCTCCACACTGTTAAATTCGAGCATTTTAACAGTGTGAACACATTGTGAATCATCTATTCACAGTGTGAAGCAGAACATTAATATGTGAATGCTCTGTGAAAAACCATATCACAGTGTAAAAAAAAGATCTTCACACTATTAAATTCGAGCGTTTTCACATCATCGACTATTAGAACACAAAGTGAACACACTGTGGGACACTGTGTTCTTTCCAGCAGGGTGGAGTGTGATGACAAGACCTCTTCACATGCAGGATCACAATTCGATAATTCACAATGGCATTCGTATGCTCATTTTCTTTTCATTTTTTGTACATATGCACACACATTTGCCTATACATATTCCTATGTATACACACGCACCTGCGCAAGAACATTATACGTATACTTATATAAGACAACAAAGCCCTCAAAAATAAAATAATGACAAAATTTTGAAAAATGACTAATGGATTGCATTGAAATCCGCACTGGTTTAAAATGGACCAAAAAAAAAAAAAAAAAAAGAACCACTAATTTCTCTAGTTACCTGATGTCACTACATTCTGTTATTTCAAGATACAGACAAGTACATGTTGAATTGAGTATGGCCAAAAACGATAAGGATTATAAGCTGCCGTTTCATTTAGTTCAATATTTATTTGTTTATTATTTTAAGTGTTATTTTAGATATGTTTAAACGGAATACGAAGAAGTGAGGTAAGATTTTTTCCTTGCATGAAATGTGTCTGTGTGCTAGCCTTGTAAGTGTAAAGTGTTTCTTTGTGTGTGTTTGAGTGAACGTGTGTTTGTGTAAAGGACCTTTTTCCACGTGTATTTCAGTTTGCATCATTTACCATGATTGCTCTACTTAATTCTATTCTCATGATTGCTCTGTGTTTTTATATAACTACTTTGTGATTAATATCGCTTCGCTTTAACAATTTAGTAGCAGTACTGTGCAACTTTGTAAATGATGATGGGGTTGTGTGGTTGTTAGTGTAATGTGTTTGATGGTGTGTGTTTGTGTGAACGTGTGTTTGCATAAAGGGACCTTGTTCGACGTGTTCTTCTGTTTACATATTTATTATTATTGCTCTACTCAATTCTATTCTAATGATTGCTCTGTGTTTATATATAACTGCTCTGTGATTAATATCGCTTTGCTTTAACAATTCAATAGCAGTACTGTGTAACTTTGTAGATGATGGGTCAGAATGAGAGAGAGAGAGAGAGAGAGAGAGAGAGAAAGGGGGGGGGGGGAAGAAACGATAAATTGCTCAAGGAGGTCAAGTAGTAGACGAAGATTCAATGTTTATCGCGCGTCGGGGAAAGTGTGCTCTAGCAAGTAATCCATCACCCATGGGGTTCCGTGATTAAGTTCGATAAACGCGTGGGGCCCGTTTCTGATCACACGTTGAAAGCAGTCGTACAGATCCCTTCTGGGTCACTGAAACATTGCTAGACTCGGATGAATCGGTGTCGTAAAACACTTGGACATTCAATTGAAATGCCCTTTTGTATTATTGCTGCATTTCATCGTCGGAGGATAAGAAAGGTGACAAAAGTCGGTTAAGTTTGTTTGTGGGCAGAAGAATGTGAACATGTTACTCACCTACTATACAATTCATGCCTGTTTTAGTGAAAGAAGAAAATCTTAGTGTAGAGTTTAGTGAACTTGTGCTTGCTGCAACAGCTAGAGGGTTAAAATTGCCACCAAAATCAACGAGGAATTGAATAGAAAAATATTCGGAGTTCATCGGAACATTTTGGGGCACTACTGTAGATAACATGCATGAGCGAAATGAATTGACTGATGGAACGAAATGTCGCATAACTTGTAAAATTGGTGAACATCAAACGTGACAAGGGAATCAATTACCTAATCAGCTCCTGCTTAGTTTGAGGAACGGGATGATCATTTTGGAGCGGCACGATCGTTTCTGCGCCGAAACCACAGGTGAAACTCTGTTCGTGCTTTTCAGTGGGTCTTATTTGATAGAAGAAAGATTCCCGACCGGGAAAAAACAGGGTCACGAAACAATGTATAATCATACTCGCAATTACTATGCAAGTAATAAGGCATCAGCCAATAAGATGCAGGCATTCCATTTGTTACCATTAAAAGCAGCAAACTGGTTAACTAGAACAATCTTAAGAATCTGGTTTCACTGGCATCTGTGATGAGGAATTTTCGTGACGTTTGAGCAGTCAGAAAAGTTCATAAGTCGCATTTTAAATACCCCTATTTATCTGTATCATACTTTTGTTGTTATATTATAATTATCATTTATAACATTAACTGCTTATAGTGCCATGATATACCAACGTTTGTCGTATACTTGTATACGACATCAAAATTTCAAGAGCTATATGTCGCTCAGATATTGTGAAGAGTGATAACATTCATAGTTTGTTTTTGACTATGTATGCATGTGTATGTATCTCAGAGTACCCCACCCCCTTCTTTAAGGTGTCTTACAACATTTATTCATTTTTTTTAAACACAGATTTATCCAAAAATGGCAAAATATGTCACAACTCTCCCCTGACAGAACGAACATGATCCTCGTGAGTGGTATCGTTAACCATCAACTTCGATGGCAAATAACAGAGACTGACTTATAACATGATTCTCGTATTTTGCTTGTCGCTTCTTGCTGAAGCATTTCTGTACCAATGAATCAAATGAGCACAAATTTCACACACAATTAAGATATGGATAGGTAAATTATGTGGCACACAGAGGGTTACGTGACCCAAGATGCACAGAACTAATGAAAGCTTTATGGTTTACAATTTGACTTAAATTAACAAATTATTTTTCTTTCTAACCATTACATTTGGGATCAAAAGACCTTTGTCGGATTGCGATGTCTTGTTTTATGGTCTTCCTCAACCCCCCCCCCCCAAATACTAATGATAATGACAATAAAAAACTGATAATCAGTTCTAACACATTTTTTTTTCCAAAATTTCCCTTCTCGTAAAGAACGACCGTAATAAGAATATTGATTAGACCTTAAAACGAACCCGAAGATCAATTCACAAGTTAGGACCAATGATTGTCGTCAAAAGCATCCCAATATTTCCCTCTCTTCTCCCCTCTCTCTCCCTCTCTCTTTATTGTTATTTCTTTCTCACTCAAACCTCAACGTGATGTAACTCTTGTGAAACATGCAAGTGATCAAATGATTTACTACTCGAGAATGGCCTCCCTGAAGACCTTGTAATGTTAGCATGTCTGTACAAAGTGTGGTTATTGGGGAAGAAACACGATGCGAGCCGTCTGTGAAATCGATCTTAGAATCGATAGCATAAGTATCGATATCGAATGGTGTGAGAGAAGGAGAGGAGAAAAAATGTTTTGACAGAACAGTCAATGACAGATGTGTCTCATTTGGGATGAAATGCAATACTTGTTTGTCATAAAATACTATATCGAGAGCAATCTTATTCTCCTTTTCTCTTTGAATGTTTTTAATCAAAGTTCACTCGTACTTCTAGAGCTTGAATACTTGCGACATGTCCATATGTGAACAAAGAGAGAGAGAGAGAGAGAGAGAGAGAGAGGGGGGGGGGGGGGTAAAGGAGGACCGGTGGGTGAAAAGGGAGATATTGGGAGTTGACAAGGGATAAAAATAAAAATAAAAATAAAAGATTTTTTAAGTATATAATGATTTAAAAAGATACATATTGAATAATTTTTTACGAAGGCCATATCGTAAAGGCAGTTAGCATCTTTGCGGAGCATCTCTCCCTATCTCTCTCTCCCTCTCTCTCTTTCTCTTTCTATCTCTCTCCCTCTCCCTCCCTCTATCAAAATCGTTCTCGTTCTCTCTCTCTCCCTCTCTAGCTATGCTATGGCAGTGGTTTGTTAGCAATATTGTGTCCAATTTCAGTCGGATATCATGTGTCATTGACTCTGTACACTTCCACGAATGCCATACGAACTATAGAATTCTCTGAATGAAATTGACTTGGTTTAGTTGTGTTATGGGTGATTCCTGGTAGCCATTGCATGACTGAGTACGGTGTCATGACTTCGACTATAATATTCATTACTTTTTATCTCTAATTATTAACCAAACCATTTTGAAACATTCTTTGAAATAAGTCATGTTGGTATTTTCGTTATCTGGGGTTGGCAAACACACCGGACCCTTAATAGCGTATAATCCATTGATCAATGCCTAGGAAAATTCCCGAATATGCCTCCGAGAAATGATCTCTCGTGAAGAGACGTGAGCCTTTTGTGGAAAAAAGAAAGACAGATCATCGCAATAGATAGAAAAAGAGGGAGAGGGAGAGGGAAATCGACAGGAAAATGCAGAGATAGGCAGATTGGGGCAGAGAGAAGGAGTACAGAGAAACAAAGAGAGACAGAGACAGACAGACAGACAGACAGAGTACAGAGAGGATTTGGGTTAAAAAAAAAAAGTCTGGCAGACATCGACACCCAGGCATCAGTTACATCAGGCGGAGATGACTAATCTGACAATGATGATAGACCTTGGTGTTGCTTTAAACAGAATAGTATTGAATTGAATTGAATTGAATTGAATTGAATTGAATTGAATTGAATTGAATTGAATTGAATTGAATTGAATTGAATTATGCACTTTATTTATAGTTTTGATAAAACGCTACGTTGACATCTTGAAGCTGATATGTTAAGCCCTCTTTGTTACCTTTAACAAATTAAAATCCTAAAAACAAAACAAGAAGATATCTAATCAGTTTCTTGGACAAAATTTTTCCTATTTCGCATATCTTGCATTTGTACGAACATTTCTCTACAAATTCTCTGCAAAATTCCAAAGTACCACTTTTCTATATCAATTTTTGGCCTCTGTTGTGTTCATTGGAGACGCTTTGAGCATTCATACATAGTGACAAATAGATTTGTTATCTTATCTTGATGCCTTTCTTATAAACTCGTAAAAGTGCAGACCCACCTAGCAACCCTTCCTCAATGAACACCGATACCATCTGATTGGTTCGTTCTTTCCTCCTGTACGCTATTATCCTCATATTTTCAGTGAAAACATATCTTGATGCCTGTCTCTCTGTAAAAAGGAACGTCTATAGACATTGTCGTGAAAACCGCTGGGGGCGAGGTTGCCACACCTGGACATCGGCTGGTGAGCAAATTTTCCCGGCAAACAACGCCACGGTAGCACGAAAGAGTTTGAGAAAAAGGAAAGAAAGAAAGAAAGAAAGAAAACTCAAGAATCCATTAACAATCAAAATGGATCGATGATCGTAATGTCTTTAATGCTTCAGGGCAGCCATTTTTCAACGCGTATAGCCGACAAAACATTTTGTCGGGGAAATTCACTCATGTTCAATCTTTCCAGAGAACTTGACAAAGCGGTTTCATGCATCAAAAGGTCAATGAAGAAAAAGGAAAAGAAAAAGGAAGAAGGAATAACTGATGAGAAATGATGTTGGCAACCTCGGGTGCTTGCGGTATGGTAAAAAGAGCAAATGTAGCAAGAGTAACATTTTTAGCTGCTCACTGCATTTGATTTGCAAACACGTCATCGTGGTGTTGGCGTTTAAAATGCGCTTAAAATACTCCTTTGGAAGTTTTTGTGCGATGAACTCGATGTTGACATGAATATCGGAAGCAAGTTTGTTACAGTACCATCGTTATTGAAATTAATCATTCCTTCTTTTGTCTCCTTTCAGCTGTTTGGTAATCTATCTTATTTTCAATGTTGCAGTTTTAATCCCCATGGTTGACCGGTATGACATTTGACTACGGACGCAACCATTTTTTTTAAAGCATATTCAAATTCTGACAACAGATGTTCTTGGGTTGCTGTTTCAAGCAATGAATTAAGCCTAAAGCACAGAATCTGTGAAATAATACAACGATTGACAGAGGAGGTTTCGAAGTGAGGCAATGCGTCCTTACATTAGTTTTGGCGATTATGTTGTGAAAAGTGGAGGGGGACATTTTGACAAGAGGCGCACAAGATGCATGATTACCACACCACGTGGAAACGAAGGAGGGGAGGGGAAAGACTGGATAATGGAGCAGCAAACGGACAGACAGACCAAACAAAAAGGAAATGGTGACCTGGATAAAGTTTGTGGAAGCGATGTGTCGAAAATATTCACCCCTAAACTTCGGTATCAAAACAGGAGACCATCCAGAAGGGATTACTAGAAGAGCGTTCCAGTTTGTCGATCAGGGTGAGGTTATAACAGCATCTTAGAGCAAAAAGTCAAGAGCGAAAGTAACTAGGTCACCGAGCAAGTATTAGCAAACATCACACAATTCTCCATGGTTTTACGGGGTTGCGGGGTTGTGTCTGAGGAACATAATACAGACCTTCTGTACAGGTAGAGCATTTGTTCCGCGGTGTTCCAGTATTTAGATAATGCGCTACACGTATTTGTCGTTGGCATGTACGAATCGTGTCGCTCCGTTCAGGTAAACGGCTTAATGTGTGTAACACGAACCTCCCCATGGGGGCGTGCTATAAAAGGCTGCGGAATAGAGGGAAAAAGAAGGGGGGGGGGGCGGGGAGGCATTGGCAAGTTGAGGAGTAAGTACCGACTATTTGTGTAACGGAGATAATTTAGAGACGCATTCTGTGTTTGATCTGCAGGGGTTTAGAGAATCATCCAATGCGTCATGCATATCGTATTTTTGCTCCAGTTTACGAAGAGGAGTTTGTTTGAGTCCCATTGGTTATTCCCCAGTGGAGGCTAAAATACAGGATTCCAATGTGGAAGACTGGGATAGATCAGGTGCATTAAACTACTTCCGTGCTTGTGTGTGCGTGTGTGCGTGTATACCTTGCGTGTGTGTGCGTATGTGTGTGTGTGTGTTTGTGCGTGGCAAACAAACCTTACCCATAGCTCCAGCAGCTGACGTTTCTTCAAGTCTTGCAGATTACGTTCCCGCGGTTCTGTGCATCATGTAAATTTAAAATTCAGTGAAGGTTAATTCTCGTCCATTCCTGTGGGTGATAGAGAAGAAGAAAAACGCATTTCGGCAATGAATCGTAGGCCGTAGCTTTACGATTAACACGTGTCGCACATAACCGCACACTGCACAGAAAGAGAGAAAGACACACACACATACACACACGCACGCTCGCACGCACACCGTATTCACATAAAGAGACGACTGGAAGGGATGACAAGGTGAAAAATATTTTTGTTTTGATTCAACGCAACGATTTGTCACGCCAGTACACTAAGAGCATGTTAAATTCATTCGAATCTTTGTGATATCCTTATGCAAGCTGGCAAGGCAGTCAATTACGTACTTGCTGCGGTATCTAAAAACAAGGGTTGTTTATATTAAATGTAACTTTTTTTATAACCCATTGAATGAAAACAGAATGCAAGTTCTTATTAACTAGAAGATTATCAAAAGAAAACTAACTGATCTATCATCCTACAGAACCCACCCTAACGGATGTCCCCCATTCCCCTCTCCCACCTGCTGCACAGGTATTTATCGTAACAAAAACAGGAAGTTACGAGGAATTATTCCTTCTGGGCAGGAATCACCCCTTCCTTATGAGAATATTTTAGGAGTCAAACATCCCACCTCATGAACAATTAATAAGTGCGCGCTTTCTTTGAAAACAGGTTTTATTAATAAAGGCGGTGTCACAAATAGAAGTGCAATCTTTGCCACAGGTGAATAGCCGGACAGAAGGACAGAGTACGAGAAAGAGAGAGAGAGGGGGGGGGGGTGGGGGAGAAAGAGAGAGAATAACATCAGTGCATGTTTCTATTCGTTCACTTGTGGGAGACGGAGAGAGCAAGAGACAGACTCAGAGATAGATAGATAACTCATATCCTTTGTATATACTCATATATCGCTATTTTTCCAGAGCTTACTTGGGACCGAGGAGCGTGGCATGAATAGAGGTTGTGTGCAGTAATGTGCATACTTTATTATGTTCGTGCTATATAGTGAGAGGCGGGAAAGAGGGAGAGAAGAGAAATGCTAACAGACAAACAGACAGACAGACAGACAGAAATACAGATACAGAAGCAAAGAGAGAGAGAGAGAGATAGAAAGAAAGAAAGAAAGAAAGAAAGAGAGAGGGGGAGAGGGGTAGATAGGACTAGAGAGGAGTAACTGCACCAGGAAATAGTCGTGACGGTATGTCTTGAGGGTACACATGCTCCCGAAGATTAAAATGGAATAAGGTGTTGATGCTTGCCCGCGGGTGAAGGGGATAGACGTAGCATGGGAATGCAGCCGCCGCCTCGAGGGGGTACTACTGTACAAGCTTTAAATCGAAGTGGCCAGAAAGGAAAACATCAAATCATATTACAGGACATTAATTCGAGAGGGGACATCAATAGAGTAAGCCCCCCCCCCACACCGCCGTCCCGTCTGCACAAACAAGTCTTAATTTCAAATGACATGGAAACTTCTTCTAACCTTGAGGACCATAGATACAGAGCCTCCTACTGAATGTCACTTGATACTGCGACATTCACACCACTAATAAGTTGGTTTGCAATAGCAACTCATCTCTTTCTCTTACTTCCTCTCTTTATTATGACGTCATGCCCTAATAAGTAGAAAAATATCAAAGACATAATCATTTCACATTGTGTCCATAATTTGAGGAAGCTGGGGTGTACGATTACAAATACTTCTATTTTCTATAATGCATGTATCTAGTATAGATTATACAGTTTACGAAGATTCCGTAGAATAATTGGCAAATCGCAAAAACACAAAAATTAAGTTAAACTGTGTTTATGATGGGATTTGTCCTTTTATTATCGCATTTGGACCAATGTTACAATAAATCAATTTGTGAACGGTGATATTTGTTTACTGATGTCCTTTTTTGACAGTCACATGGTGATTATAAAAAAGAAAATGGTATTCTAGATTGCATCTGCCTTTACTCGAACATCACTATAATTCATGTCAAGCAATGTTCTACAGTTTGCAAAATTGAGCCATAGGAATGTTAAATGTAACCTTTAAGAGAGGTATCAATGCAAGAATTCTAAAGTGTGGTCGGTGAAAAGCTCTTCGTGGTCTACCAAAACCAACCAATGGGATCCGCTCTTTACAACGCCTTCATATACCACAGCAGAGTATAGTCGAGATCTCTCGTTAGAAGCGGGATCAAATTAATTCAGTTTCAATGAGGGCTCTTGAAGAATGGGACAGCATTTCAGTGCACTTTTACTATGTTCTCCCCATAGAACACAAATGATGATTATTAAAGTTGCAGTGGTTGGTAGAACGTCACTGATACCCTGCATTTTGCACTTGAAGAGTTGAATTCATTAAAACAAAGACTCTCGAGTAAAGAGAAATCCAGATGGCGTTGGAAAATCCAAATTTTATCGCTTGTTTTGACGCAAACAAGCAAAATAAGTTCCTCGTGTTTCGTTATTGCTTTTGTTTTGCTTGCTCAAGGGTGCGCGCGTGTGTGTACCTGTTTTGTTGTGTGTGATAATTTCATGATTTAGCGTGGTTTTCATTTATTCGTAATCAGGGATCCGTCTCTGGCGTTAGTAAAACCTGTCGTGCATGCAACACGTACAACGCGCTTTCGAGTTCTTCCACAGATGAAATTTGTTTCTACTTGCTACACTCCATCGTTTATTTGTTTCATCTCTTCTTTCGTGTTTGTCTCCTTTCAGTTACCATGGTGATCGTTACATCCATTATCTTCACGTCATGCGTACAATGACCTGATCACTGCAAGGTCATGCCTTGCTATTAGTCTACTAACGAAATGCTGGCCAACGTAACTTTACACTTCGAAGATCACTTCTCTCTTACAACGTACTTACAATGTGATCACTTGAGTAAACGTTACAAACCGACTTTGTTGCATGCATACCCTTGATTTTCAAACCGATATTCTGCAGACGATTAAAGTGTTTATCTTTGCCTGGCATATTAAAACAAAGAGAAAGATAAAAGAAAATAAGAGCGAAAGGCAATACTTCTGATAAATGTGATTAGAATTTGGTAGGTATTCTTTTCATTGAAGGAAATAGTTTCAATCTTGATAAACACTGTAGCTGCAACAACCAGAGTGTTTTTGTGATATTGGAAGGTACAACTCCCCAGAGGAAAAAAAGGAAAGTGGGATACGTCCGAGTGAGAGGTAGACAAAAACACAGAGAAAAGGAGAAAGAGTGAGGGAGATGTATATAAGTACATCTTCTGTAAAGTAAGATGAAGTCAGTCTCATGAAGTGACCACTTTTCATTTCTTGCGACAAACCGCTAAGAGATCGTCTGCAGCCAAACCTGTCACATTTCCGTCCTAGGGGAAATACAATAGGTACTACATTAGATTTTCGGTTTCTGTGTGATCTCGAATCTAGCCAAAGCGTACAATACTACGAGATTAAAGGGGAAGGCTAGTAACTGATCAGTGGGAATCAGTGGAAATGCTGGGAGATGATTGTGGCAATCATTATGGGATTCATTTAAGAGTTCATTGTATATCTATTGTTGTGTGAAAATGATTTGCTTCAGAATGGTCTCATATTCAAGTAATGTGCAGTTTAATGCTTCCAGGTTAGCGTCCCTGGTCAGTGACGGAGCATTAATCTGCACATTACTTGAATATGAGACCGTTCTGAAGCAAATCATTTTCACACAACAATAGATATACAATGAACTCTTGAATGAATCCCATAATGATTGCCACAATCATCTCCCAGCATTTCCACTGATTCCCACTGATCAGTTACTAGCCTTCCCCTTTAATGGCACTCTACTACAAAGAAACAAACAGCGTGCGCAATTGGCAAATGAATATACCTGAGTAGGCGAAAACATCTATTTGGTTCGCGAAAATGGCAAATATTTATGGGTATTGATACTAATGATTAGAAATTTAGTGATATACTTGATATGCTCTGGGTGGGACGGTATTTGGATACAAAAATTATAACTACATTGATAATGAAAATAGTATCATAAAAAGTGTCAAACTCCAAATTTACAAACACTAAATGCAAAATGCATAATTGAGCCATAAATCTGCAAGAAATTTTAGAAGAGAAGAATAATTGTTTCTGCCTCAAATTGTCAAACTTTTGTACTTTTACTATATAGTTATGCAGATGTAACTAGTTTTATCTAATCGTTTCCATAATAGAGTGTGCAGTGAAATTCATGGTTGCCAATTTAGAGAGAAAAGGTAATGATTTCTGCAGCAAAGAGTACTCAGGACTTAATGCGACAATTTCTAGAACACGAAGTTAATTTAAACTTTTGGTCCAAATTCCCAAACAGTTTTTTACAGTTTTCAACGACGTCAAGTGGAACTGAAGAGACATTAAATAATATCGATTTGCTCAAAGTGTTTAACTGAGATGATACACAACAAGGCAAGTAGTTCTACTACAGTTCAAATATCATCATATTGTTAACAAATAGCTCAAAAGCTAAGCTGGCGTTTAGATCACGTTTTGCTGGCATAGCTTCCGGAAAGAGAACACCGTCGCGGTGGATTCGATGCGAGGGTACCACGACATCGTATCGGTTCGACAGCCCGAGGCTCGTAGGTTGAAGCTGCCGAAATAAACTTTGCCCTTATCTCGTTTTCGCAGAGTAACATTGACAGCGGATAAAAAGCGCCATCATAGTTCAGAGCTCATAGTTCAACGACAGGATAAGATCGCTGAAAAGGCTGACATGGCATCGCTCATGAACGTTGTGCCTCGCGGGGACAAAATGGCATGTTACTCATGTTCATCTTTGTTACATCTCAGCGATCTGTTTGTTGCAAAATTCAGAATATGTCTTGCGTATGAAGTAGTGTAGATTCGTATTTGTTTTGTGCAATGAGCATGGGACAAGGCGACAAGGAAACAACTCAACCAAATAACAAACTTTGCAACTTTATACGAGTTTGAAGTTCTTGTTATGGTAAAGAACCAGTTCTAAAAGAAAACATGTCAATCAAGAAAAATGCTTGCCCTTTGCTATTTGTAAATACTTCTGTTTCTCAATTTTTTTCTCCTCGTCCTTCTCGTGTTACCTGTATTTTCTTTTTCCTCATCTTCTGCTTCTTTTCTCATTCCTCCTTCCTGTCTGCTTGTGCCCTTCCACAGACCTATATACCGAAAGTTCAAAAGCCGACAGAGTCGTTCACATCGAGAAGTGATGGAATCCTTTAACATGATGTTGCTCTACCTTGCCAAGCCCCACTGGACCTTGGGCGTCGGCTCATCCGAGCTCCGACATGAGACGCAGCCAGTTTGTGACGTGTGACAACAATAATAGCCGTCTCCATTGGGTTGTTCTAGTTTGGATTCGCCGTCAACTCGTGTTCGCCATGGCTTCTTTGCCACCTCCAGAATGTGAGAGGCGTAACGCTAGACGCAGCCGGGGAGAACGAAAGGAAGGACCCGTCACGAACAATCGTCACCAAATATTGTGTGACGACATCCGTTCCTCCTCGGAGTCTCTAACGATCTCCCGCCATCTCATCTTTTCCCCTCTCTCTTCCTCTATCTTTCGCTTTCTATTTCCTCCTTCCCTCCCTTTCTCCCTCTCCCTCTCCCTCCACCCCCCCCCCCCTCTTTCTCTGCCTGTCTCAGGATTTACATCCGATATCTTCTTTGAGGGAAACATCTTTAGAAGATGTAGACTTGGGAATCACGCCCAGTGAGTAAGATTTGGAGCTACAGGTTGTTCGACCCACATGCAAAGTTATGTCAAATTTCTCTTCCAGGAAAACTCCAATAGCATCCCATTAACTAGATAGAATTTAGAGAAACAGAATACGCAGCCATCAACAAAGGTCCAATAGAACGACATATTTGTGCATTAATTGTATTTTCAAGAATATTCTAGAGGATGCTACTGAGCTGGAATGGACCTTCCGTAGGCACTACGCATGTTTAAGAACTAGACTCGTTTGATGCCCTTGATCATGAAGCTTCCACGGAAGCAATATGTTTACCATTAGATGTACAAAAAGAAAAAAAAAGCGGAGAGCGACACACATATATACACACATGGGCCCTACATACGTACGCACACTTTTCAATTGCAAGTGTGTTCTTATTCCACACCCCTCCTTTGTTTTTCACGTGCATCCCATCAGACACAGAGACAACAACAGCAACAACAAAAAGAGTGAATTTCACTTCTTACTTGAGGTGCGTATTTTCTCTCTGTCAAAAAGTCCTAAAAAAAGGAAAATAAGGAAAGCTTCAAGTCACCTCACCCAAAGTGAGACAGAGATAAGTAAGGATTCAGCTAATATGTGTCTGGTTCATAAAGACCCTGATTCTGATCGGGTAGCATTAAACTCCACTGAACCAATGGCGAGGAAAAAAGCCAGACTGTAAAATGAAAGCCACTTTTGGATGCAGCTCGACTGGATTCCGAATGTCCAAGCTACAGGGATATCCTCACAGTTTTTTTAATTTTTTATAGTGAAACTGAAAGAAAAATAATTACAAAGAAACAAAATAAAGCTACATTTGAAAAGGATGAAAAACCAGACGAAGGAAACATGATCTGAACTGCAACTCTTCATTTCGAAATCTTGAACCGCTGTTTGATACACCGATTTCGAAGCGCAGAGAATAATTTGTGATCTTCAAGAATAGATCACTTTCCCATAAGACCTTTGGTTCTCTTCGAGCTATACTAAAGTGACGACGGCTTGAATATCGTACTTTTCCTCGTCCCTAGCGCGCACAGATAATCTTTATGGCTGTTTGCCAACGAGACTTCTACTAAAAAAAAACAAACAAACAAAAAAAAAAACAAAAAAAAAACGACTCACGACTGATGTTCGCTGAATTTATTGCTGTGTCAAGAACTCTCCGCGTAAATTGATTTATAAATTGAATAACATTGATTTATTGTATTTCCCATTTCCGTAGAATTTGTCAAGAGCTTCGTATTTTTTGTTTCTTTATAATACGCGTATAAATCCACGAAGTCTAATAGAACTCATTCTTTCTTATTTACATCATCCTTCACCCAAACATACTATGTACTATTGTTTGCATTGATCTCCGTCGGATGCGTAGGCAGCATGGTGACCGCTCCTGTAAAATAACATACAAAATAGTACTTAGACAAAGACAAAGAGTTGTAATGATTCGATGGTTGGGGTTAGGGGGTGTTTTGGAGGGATATGTTTTGTCACCATCATGTATAGGGTCATAGTAGTATAGAGGATAATGTTTTGAACTTTCAGAGAGGAGCACGCCTTGTCATCCTGGGGCACCTCACGAGACCGACACCCACGAGTCATACAGCCCACGAGTCATACTGCCCACGAGTCATACAGCCCACGAGTCATACAGCCCACGAGTCATACTGCCCACGAGTCATACAGCCCACGAGTCATACAGCCCACGAGTCATACAGCCCACGAGTCATACCTCCCACAAGTCATACTGCCCATGAGTTCGACACTGAGCAAACAGGGCCCACGAGACCGACACATTAAGCCCCGTGTTGTAATGTCGAACTCGTGGGTTGTTTTTACCTAGTGTCGAACATGGGCTGTATGATACGTGGGCTGTATGACTCTTGGACCTTTTTTAAATTTAATGTCGAATTCGTGGGCTGTATGACTCGTGGGTGTCGGTCTCGTAGGATGACCTCGTCATTCTGCCCTTTGAGGCAATGTTAATGACAGGGTCTTCTGGAAGAGACTAATCTGAAAAAGTGACAACATAATCAGTGTTAGAATTTACTGCGATCTTGCACTGAAACAAACAAACAAACCTAAAAACGAACAAACAGACACAGGATATAGCTGACAATAATTTATGAAGATGTTAGTATGTCACTCGAAGCAGTTAGCAGTGTGTCATCGATAATAGTCTACTAGTACTTGACTCGCTTATCAACGTCTGACTTGATATGCCAGTTTATCGTGTGTTTTTTTTTTTATTAACTTTCTTCAGGATCAAAGGTCAAACTACTCATACCATTTAGATTTATGTCAATTTCTCTCATGAACAGAATGCTTTCATTGTTGTTTTTTTCTTTTACACCTATGAATTACCACAAACTGATCCGTATTCATCATCTCCTTGTAAAGAACAGAAAGGATCAAGTCCTGACATAAGGAATATCTTCTATTTGCCTGCCTCACTCTTGAGTGTATATTCATCAATGTGTAGTTTTATTCCACAGGCACTATGGCCAGAGTCCAGACTAATGGTCATGTGACTGATCGCTAAGTTCAATGACCGAGACGGATGGCAGCGATGTGACCCCGAGGACTGAACAGAGTATTGTTGTCGCTCATAGCTTGTTGAAAGCTCTCGACACCGATTTCTTTTCTTCTCTTCTTTAATACATAATGGAAATATTGATGCAGAGGGAGCATTTGTAAGAGTCTTAAGTGTGATATTGATGCGGGTTCTCCAAACATCCGACTGGTTGAAATAAGAGAAGCCTCTTTTCAATGATTATGACGTGTATTGTCTTCACGGTATGCCAGCTTTAACATGTAGTGCGCTGCCCGTCAGTGAGGCATTCAATGTCCCTACTGGTTGAAAGGGAATATTCCCCCAAGCATTGTCTATTCTGCGAACGCAGAAAGATCACTGAAACACATAATGAAAGTTTGTGGTGAAAATGCAAAATTGCAATTTTTCCAGGACATCAAATAAACATATCACCTTTCGGATAACATGTGCGATAATAATATCACCTTTTTAACTTGATATATCTTAGTAATAAGTACAGGGAATGTACACATATTTTATGGAGGAATGATGGTTTCCAATGCTTCTTTTGCCGATTCTTTATATCGCTATACTGCAGAGCTTTGGCATCATGAATTTTTGAGTCTTCCCTTCTAAGGGACTTTTTTTTTTATCTTGTCGGATAAAAAAAAAATCAAAGCAAAATATTAAAACAAGGGGTGGTGTGTGGAATGATCAGAAATGTCTAAATCTTTAAATTTTGAAAACTTAATGTCCGATATTTAGAGAAACACCCCCTCTAACGACATGAGATCACGTAAATAACAATGCATTATGTGGGTTGGAATAATCGTGCCTTTGTAATTTGTATCAACATTATCATTTTATTTGGTCAATGTCTCGATATTGCTCAATGCGATGCAGAGTATGTTGAAGTTTTACTCAATGTTGCATTAGCCAGTTAGCGCAAAACTATCATTATTAAAGTCAAACGAACCGAATTTGACAGTTTGAGGTGTTGGCAGCAAACAATTTGTATGTCTTTGGTCATTCAACAACCGTGAGAAAACATGGCCTCTCTTCCTTCCGATCTCGGGTAATCTTGTGTAATAACCCATTGCCAAACAGAAGGCTGATAGGACCTGTATCAAATATACAGGGATTTCAGAATGGTTATGGAGAACTAGGATGTATATAGGTATATGGAGGAAAATAGATAATCGTAAAAATCAATCAATCTTTTTCTCACGCATACTGTCAAAACAGAATAACCCATTCCAGACAAACCATGTAAAGCATACTTGGAATATTGGCACAGAAGAGTATCTACTTTGGCATACTCGAAAGTCTGTCGAGTATGAATGTTATTTTTTCCCTTGCTCATCCAGAATTCATTACTTCGTTTGCAAGCAGAGAACATGAAAGGAATTTTTTCTCTCTTTTTTTATTCTTCTCATTCTTCTTCTTCTAATACTCTTCGCTGAGGAATAACCAAAATACATTTATCAATAAACCACTAATTCTCTTTGACTGGGGGCAAGAATGCGGTGAAATTCTCCAAACGAATGATCGGTGACAAGATAAACGCTTCCTGCATAATTCCCATGATCCATCATATGCCCGGCAGTAACCTTTCTAGTAGTCCTTGAGGATTTGTGAAGCCATTCTAGGTTGGATGATGAATATTGATTATTGCAAGGCCACATTTTTTTGCATGCGCGCCGCCGCAGAGTTTCGGCAAGCAAAGAGCGGTAGAGCGCCAACTAACGTTTTGCGCATGTAACTTTTTTTTTTTTTTTCAGATGATCGTGAGTGAATTGTATGCAGCGAATGACAGACCGCAGCGGCCGTGGTTTGGCTACCACCGACCCCTCAAGCTGCCCGCTGGTTCCCCCTGCTACTCGGATTATCTCCGAGTTAGAATAAACATGGGGTGATCATCATGTCAGCTGTATCGACCACCCTTCGAGTTAACACGGTAACACATTGTCGTGAAGATCTCGACTATTGACAGAAACTAACTTGTTTCTGTTTTCTACGTCTTTACACATTTTGCAGCATTTCTAAGCAAAATGAATAAAACAGCGAACTGCTTGTGAAATCAATGTTCGACCAATTTCGTTCACTGAAAGACATAGTTAATTAGATGAGCAAAATGACGCTTGATTATCGAAAGAAAACTAAAAAAAAAAAAATGTTCAAACTGAGTAGCATTGAAATTGAATCAAAAGTATTATGGTTAGCCACCAACTTCAGAAAGTGGTGATTCTATAAGAAGAAAGTGATATTTGACTGACAACTTTTTTTTTCCATAATCTTTTATTGATTCCATATTCAATACAATTTCATGATAAATCGAATCATATGTATTACAGAATTCACGATTTAACAAAACACAATTATAATGAAATCAAACCAAGCTGTACTTTCAGCAGGAACAGTGCATTAGCAAAGGAAATACAATTCACCGAGAAAAAAAAAAAACAACAACATACACTGCTTACTTGCTTTCATTAAAATCAAATGGATCTGTCCTTTCAACATGACAGCGCATTCATAAAAAAGAAATATAAAAAAGTATTTGTATTAAATGGAGCTGTACTTTCAGCGTAACGGTGCTTCATACAAAGAAATATTTAACACATCAATATGCACCCAAATAAAATCGATATACGACCAAATGGAATCGATATTCCCGTTAATCACCCCCCTCCCCCTCCCCCTCCCCCTCCCCCCTCCCTCTCCCCTCTGCCCTTCCCCTCCCTTCCCCCCTTCCCCGTGGACATCTGGCTCCGGGTCCTTCCATACTTATTTTCAAATTTTCCCATTTACTAAAATGAATGGTTAAAGTTCCCTTCATTGATGCTAATTTCTTTTCCTCAAATCTATCCTCTAAAATATTATTTTTTACTTCACGATTTGTGAAGATCGATGATCGACAACATTTGTGAAGATCGATGAAGAAGATCTGATGACAATTCGTCATCTCACACATACAGTCAGTTCGATGAAGACACGGTTCAAGATATTTCTACTGCAAGAGATGGCAGCGTGTGGATGATGGATTTTTTTTCTTCTGATTCTTACCAATGAGCAAAACATAAGCTGCCTTAAATTGAAGAAAGGTCCTGGAGTGCAGAGAGTTAGAAAGATAACTGAGTTTTATTGAAAAGAAAACAGCAAAGTTACAAACATCAATTTCACTGATTTTACTTTCGTTTCTTTCACATGAGTTCTTGGTTACAAGGATAAGGGGTCACTCCTATCGAACATTCCATTTCTTTCTCTCTTTCTTTATTCTTCTCTCTCCCCCTCTCTCTCTCTACTCTACTCTCTCCTTTTCTCCCTCCTACGATTCCAAAGCTGCTGGTTGTGCTAGGATTTCAAAAGTATCGATTTCTCCCGTATTGCGAGTTTATGATGGGTAGAAGGCCGAAACGAGATTCGGCGTATATTTACTCAGAAGTTGTTCTTTGCCGCGTAATCTTTAATCTTACCTCATCCTGCTGCTCAAGGCGTAGATCGATACTTTCACGATTCAGCCAAGTTTGCATGTTGTCATTCCGCAAAGGGTGAATCATCTCAATACTCCACCCTCCTTTAGTTTTCTTCCCTTCCTTGCTTGAAATTGATTCATTGAAACAGAGACACTCAGGCAAGACATCGGTAGAATTGACGTAGATTCCATAGCTGAATCTTTTTTTTTTTTATATTATGCGGTGCGGACCTCTAGACGAGAGAGGCCCAAGCCGTCTTGATGAGATCTCGCCTCATCTAGTTTCACGGCTACTTGTCGACATCCAAACCGACGACGCGACCTCGGGGTCAACGTCTACTTCGTCGGCAAACCGTCTTCCTTTCACTTTACACGGCTCTTGCGGCTAGCACAGTGAGGACAAGAGGCTAGGATAAGGGCAACGCACGGGGTACAGTGCCGATAGGTGACTGCCTCGCCTGAAACAAACCTCGTCTTTCAAAGAGATTAGATAGAATATAAGGAGTTCCATCAAAATCGGCTGTCAATACTGAATTCGATTATGTCGACGTTCAGTATAAACCTGTTTAGGTGAGTACCTTCTTCTTTTTCACAATTTGGTTAGCAGTAAAAGACATCTGGTTGAGCAGTAAAGTAATTAGCATGTACACCTGTTTCAGAAACACCACAATAATGCAAGATCATCTCACATGAAATTCAGACAGCAAAACTGACAAAACATTTCTTAACGTAACACTAAAGATTTTTCAATACAAGTGACAAAGCGCTGCGACATTGATACAAACCTTTCAAAAACAGTATCATTTGTAGCATCTCAAAATTTCTTCTCTTTTTCTTCCCCACATCAAGACGTGACCCCTGACCTGTTGACCTCATAATGTCCTTCCGATCGGTGATTCATAAAGCATTTCGGTACACACGAACTCTTTATCACTCGTGAAAGCAGTTCGGTCATCCTCCTATGCTAAAACACTCAGATATAAATTCGACGAAAAAGTGACGCGTCAAAATGTGAAATATGCAGCTATCAGACCAAAAAATGATTTCATCTTTTCCTCTCATCCCATCCCACTGCACCATATACACCCTCCTTTTTTCCACTTTCTACGCCTGACTTCATTTTTTTTTTAATCATAAGGGCGGTACCCTCTGTATGCAT